>NW_024872101.1:0-45483 GCF_019054845.1 Dipodomys spectabilis
TGCAGTGTGCACCAGGCTCTGGGGGGTCACAGACAATGAAAAGTTCCAGGATTGGTTCCACAGAGCATGAAGAAACCTTGGATTGATCTGGATGCCAGTGCTTCAAACCTGTCATCCTAGCTATTTAGGAAGCTGAGATCAGAGAACTGAGGCTTTTGTCTCGGGCAAGAAAGCCTGTAAGACTCTTGTCTTGAATTAACTACCAAAAACAAAACGCCAGAAATGGATATGTGGCTCAAACCATAGACTGCTAGCTTTGAATAAAAAGGCTAAGGGACAGCACCTATGCTCCAAGTACAAGGCCTAGGACTCACACAAAGAAAGTAAAGAGAGAGAGGAGGGAAGGACAAAAGGAGAAAAAGAGGAAAGAAAGGAAGAAGGGAGAACATGCAAGCCTTGGTTTGGAGTCCCTGGATCAAGGGAGCCAACTATTCTCAATTTCTGTGGGGACAATTTCAGAACCTAAAGCCAGTATGTAGGACCAAGCCACTGACTCAGCAACTTCATGACAGCCAGAGCTATGTGGTCACCGACTGTAGAGGGAACCAGCCTCTGGTAGAACCTAGGGCTCAGGGTGGGTCACCAGGTTTCAATTAACCCCAGCCACATCGAGTTTATTTTCTGGTCAGATAAGAAGAAAGTTTCCAAGGGCTAGGGAGGTATTGGGGTTAGAGTTTCAACGGGGGGCCAAGGGATAAGCAGGAATTTCAAAAGGGAGGATGGTCCCAGGTCAGGTGTGTCAGGAAATTGGAGCCATGGCCTCACCTGACAAAATAGACTACCAGTGTTTGAACCAGACACACTTCTATTAAATGTCCTGGCACCTTGGTCTCATCATTGACGACCTGGCTTTCATTCACTGCAGGATGCCTGAGCAATACATCCTTGGGGACTAGGACTTTCCAGGGCTCAAACTGTTGATACCACCCCCGGTGTTCATTCCTCCACCAAAGACTGAGGTATGCATTCCACTGCCACAGGACAGCCTGGGAATGAGGGCAGGAAATGGTTCTCTTGGCTGGCTCACTCTTTAGTCTACATGGCAGATCTGGGATTCAGAGAGGGCAGGCTGAAGGTGGGGCAGAGCTGGGTGGAGGCTGTTGGGAAACCCAGAAGCACTGGGCTCTGAACAGGGTGGTTTCTTTGATAATACTCACAACATAGGAACATTTCTGGGATAGAGCAGCCCTTTTCACCTCCCCAAAAGGGACCTAGATCTCCCCAGTCTCCGTCCCTTGACCAGGAATCCCTTTGGGTCCCATATCATGTGGTTGGATAACTAGACCTTACCTCACTGTCCAGTGCTGAGGCAGTACAGTGAGAGAACCTGAGTCTTTGATAAGGTCAGGGGATCTTCAGTATGAGATTGTACTTGAATGTCCCAACTTAGGGCATGGATCTTATCTTTTATGCTCCAAGATAGCACTCTACCATTTGAATCCCAGCTCCACTTCCATCTTTTTGGGGTGTTTAATTGGAGATAAAGAGTTCTCATGGGCTTTGCTGCTAAGTGTCATCCAACTGCAGTCCTCAGATTTCAGTCTCCTGGGGGGAGAGGATGACAGGAATGGAAAAGTATGTTTGGCCTGCTACCAGTAGCTCATGGCTTTTATCCTAGGTACTCAGGAGGTGAGATCTGAGGATCATGGGTAAAAGCCAGCCTGGTTAGGAAAGACCTTGAGACTCTTATATCCAAGGAATTGCCAGAAAACCAGCAGCAATGCTGTGGCTCAAGCAATTGATTGCTTGCCTTAAGCTGAAGAGCTCAAGGCAAGGACCAAAGCCTAGAGTTCAAGACCCTTAACGAACAACAACAAAAAGAGGTGATTAAGTTTTCCGCATAGCAGTATGCATGGTAGAAAATGCCGTGCTGGTCTATGAGGCATTCCAGATATGTGAGAGGCTCAATGTTTTGTCTACAGTGGGTCTGATGTCGGTACTGCCACCTTCTCATGGGTGGGATGTGTTCATAATTGAGGGAGTTCATGTTTCTATTCTCGGGGACTGCTGAATCCTTGGGCTATCCGTATGTTTGTGTGTATGTGTGTGTGTGTGTGTGTGTGTGTGTGTGTGTATGTGTGTGTGTGTGTGTGTGTCTGTCTGTCTGTCTGTCTATGTCTGTATCTGTGTGTGTTTGGAGGTAGAAGAACTGGGCCTTAAACTCAAGGCCTAAATGCTGTCCCTGAGGTTTCTTGCTCAAAGCTAGAGCTCTGACAGTTGAGCCACAGCTCCACTTCTGGCTATTTGGTGGTTCAGGGTAGATAGGAGCTTCACAAACTTTCCTACGTGGCTGGCTTTGAACAGTGATCCTCAGACCTCAGCCTCCTGAGTAACTAGGATGACAGACAGGAGGCACCTGTATTGGCTTTGTGTGTGTGTGTGTGTGTGTGTGTGTGTGTGTGTGTGTGTAGAAGCTGGTTGTAACAAGGAGTGCTGGACCCATTAGTAACTTCTAAGTGCTGTCTTTGGGGGCAGCATGGGCTTTGAGGCTGAGGTATGGGGTTCTGGAAGGGTGAAACGCTTGAAGGGGACTCAGCACCCTTAAATTATAAGAGCAAGGGAACTTTGTGCCCTGGAACTGTCTACTCCCGTGGGCCTGGCTGGTGGCAGAGGAGTGTGGATGGATCTGGAGGTGGGGCCAACAAGGGATGGCTCCCCAGGGGGACAGAGAGCGTGGTCAGCACTTAATAAGGCTTTGAGTCCTGTTAGTATGGATCGTATTGGTATGCGTCAGACTCTGGGTCTTCTCATCATGACGTCTGATGGGCAAGGCCAACCCTACTTTAAACCTTGACCTGTGTTCTTCAGATCTCAGCCTCCTGAGTAGGTAGGGTTATAGGCATGAGCCTCTGGCACTGGGCCTCGGATTCTTTTTGGTATATTAGGGTTGGAAGTCAAATCCTTAGGCTTTCCAGTCAGGTCTTCTTCCATGGGAGTCAAGCCTTTCTGTCTGGCATTTCTGAGATAGAGACTCAATATATGCTCAGGCTTGGCTGGATCATGGTCCTCCTGTGACAGGCATGCACCACCACGCCTGGTCCTCTGTAGTTGGGATGGTAGATATGTAGTTCCATGCTCAGTCATCGGTTTAGATGACTGTCCCAAACTCTTAGTCCATAGCATCCGATTCTTGACCACAGTTGAAGGTCTGGGTTCGGCCTGGAACCACTGGTCCTCAGTCTTCTCACAGGACAGTTGTGAGGAAACAAGGGATCAACACAAGTGGAACTCTGGGGCAGGGCCAGCATAGAGGCAACGGTCATCAGATAAGTTTCTTGGCAATTCTGTGAGCATATAACAGGAAGACACCTGGAAAGGTCTCAGAAGGGGCCTGTTATTTATCATGCCACAGGTATGGGATTATGAAACAAAACATGGCTCTTTTTCATTCTTACCCTCTCCTCATGAGGAAGGGGATCTTTCACTGTTCAGCTTTGCAGCTGGGGAAAACGAGGCACAGAAAAGTGGGATGACCTACTCGTGACCCCCAGCTGACAGGAAGCTTCGTCTGACTTCTCTGCCATGCTCCCTAGGACAATGGGTGCTATTCACTCCATTTCTTGTGGTGGGAAGTGCACTTATTGTCAATCGTGGGGTTTGAACTCTGGGACTGGGCACTCTCCACAAGCTCCTCAGATCAAGGTTAGGTCTCTACCACTTGAGGCACAACACCACTTCCGGTTTTCTGGTGTTTCTTTGGAGATAAGCCTCTCACAGCCGTTCCTGCCTGGGCTGGCTATGAACCATGATCCTCATATCTTAGCCTCCTGTGTAGTTATCATTGTAGGCCTGTGCCACCGGCAGCCCGCTTACGTGTAATTCTCTCTCTCTCTCTGTAACTTGTTGAAAAGGTGCTGGAGGAGGTGCCTCAGCGTCCCCTTGTGGCTGGGACCCAAGATAACCCTCTTAATCTGGAGGTAGGCTGTGGGTCAGGAGTTTTCTTGCTCAGCCTGTAGAACTAGCTCCCTTAGGTAAGCCCCTCTGTGCCTGGGATAAACTGTTATGGTTACTCATTGTCAGTCTGTCTGGTGAGTACTTCCCCACTACCCTTTGCTAAGACAGTTAAAGGAAAGTGGATGAGGAGGCATCACATTTTCCAACTGCACAGCACTCTCCTGAGCCTCTGATCCTCACTGCCACTATCTGGCCAGACCCTGATTATAAGAAACTGAGTTCACTCTATGTCTACTTCATGTTGCTGCAGTGTGTCATTTCGGGGAGTGGGGTGGAGGCAGTGTGCAGAGGAACGACCCCAGGTCGGACACCTCCTGGGGGACATTTGTTCTGTGACAGCGCGAAGTCAGTGTTGTGGATAAGGAGGAAGCTGGCATCAGACTGAGCCAGAACAATGCTCAAAGGTAGGTAGGCTGTTGAAGTATCAAACACACCCAGGTCTGCTTCCCACTCACAACAAGGAGGTGCAATGCAGGTAGCTCAGCATTGGCCCTAGGGAGCTATAAATGGATGGTGACGGTCAGGTGCTAGTGGCTCTCGCCTGTCATCCTGGTTATTCAGGAGACTGAGTTCTGATGGTCGTAACTCAGAGCCTGCCCAAGCAGAAGAGTCTGTGAGAATTTTTTTTTTGGTCCAGGCATGTGTCCTGAACTCTGGGCCTGGGCACTGTCCCTTAGCTCTTCAGCTCAAAGCTAGCACTCTGCAACTTGAGCCACAGCGCCACTTTTGGCTTTGTTTCTTTTGCTTATGTGGTGCTGAAAAATCGAACACAGGGTCTCAGGCATGCAAGGCAAGCACTCTGCCACTGAGCTACCTTCACAGCCCCAAGTCTGTGAGATTCGTATCTCCCATAAACAAACTCCCCCCCCCCCGAAAAAAGCCAGTTTTGGTGCTGTGGCTCAAGTGATAGAGCCTCAGCCTTGAGTAAAAGAAGCCCAGGGATGACACTGAGTCCCTGAATCCAAGACCTGGACTCACGAAAAATAAAATAAATGAATAGTGGGCAGTTGTTATCTTAATACCAAAATGGATGGATTCATTCTTCTCTCTGGTACTTGTAGCCAAAGGTAAGGGGCTTCCCTTGATGTTCCTCTAAACCTCTCCTTCTCTCTATTATCACCCTGTCTTCAGTTGCAGGATAGAATTCAGATCATCCCACTTGATGTGATCTCAAGTACCCTTCCTTATCCACCTTTCATGGGGTGGGGATCCTGGATGTACTCACCACTGGGTGAAATAAGCACCAGAGAGATGGAGGTAGGTATCCTTGAAACTCATACTCACACACACACACACATACACACACACACACACACACACACACACACACACACACACACACACACACTCACCTAGGCCCACTCTGAATAGCCTTTTCTAAAGATACTTAATCTCCTTGGATTATCTGACCTAGGAGAGGAACTTGATTCCCTATAAATTACTATTTTAACTAGGGCTTGCTAGTTGACACAAGATAAACAGAAGCTCAAAGGAAAGGTTCTGGAGCCTGTCTGGCTCAGGCTCACACTTGACATCCTGGCTCCTCGGTAGGCAGAGATGTGAGGATCAAAGATTGAAGCCAGCCATAAGCTGGAAGGCTGATAAGACTCTTCTCTGTATGGAATCACCAAAAATCCAGACGTGTTCAAGCCCAAACAAGAAATGGCCAAATTTGTTGCCCCCAGACTGCCTGATCCTCAAGTGCCCTCTCACAGAGTGTGATGCCACACTGGTTCCTGGATCGTGTATCAGAGCCTTCAGAAATTTCGTGGTGAAAGCCAGGCCTTCGCCTTTGTGCGCTCTCAACCCACACCAGCTGGAAGGCAGAGCATGACAAGGCCAACGGCCTGCAGAGCGGAGAAGATCCCCCTCTGCCAGGGTGATTGGAGCGGGCTTCTTAGAGGCAGCACTTGAAACGAGTTCTTGCTTAACAAGGAAAATGTGACAGGAAGCACAAAGAGAAAAGATGCCATAGATAAAGGACAACATAGGGGAGCGTGTTCTTTCTCGGACAGGGCTGCTGTTTAGAAACTCAGTTAAGATGGGCAAGACTGTCCGAGACAGGCCCAAGGGATCACAGAAGAACAGCTATCCAATGTTGGGATTTTGTCTTAGCTGTAGTGGGCTCACCTAGCACACAGGAAACCCTGGGTTCGATTCCTAGTTCCCGCATACACAGAAAAAGCCAGAAGTGGTACCGTGGCTTGGGTGGAAGAGTGCTCACATCAAGCAAAAGAAGCTCAGGGATAACGCCTGGACCCCGAGTTCAAGCCCCAGCATTTTCAATGTAAAACTGCACTCCAAGGGACCTGGGTGACAGGTAGATGGCTGTGCCCTGTAGCTCTTAGTAGATCCATTCATGCTTTGTGTCTCCTTCTTTGACAAAGAGTATCTGGACACTCCTTCTGCCCTAGGCACCCCTGGACCCAGTTATCAGCAACCCACCCAAAGTCTCCCACTGGGACATGGAGCAGCTGGCCACAGAAATCCTCAGGTACCAGTTGGGTGTGATGGGGGGATACAGGGCAGGCCTAAGAAGTCCTAAACATCCAGGCCATCCAGAGGAAGCGGATGGGAGCTTAGAAAGGGCTAGTGATGTGAAGGGGCCCCTTTTATGCCTATGGCCCTTCCCAGATTCTGAAGCTCCCTTTGCTGTCTCTGAGGGAGGTAGAGGAGTGTCTAGGTGGTAGTGTCTAGAGGCAGACTAGTTGGAAATTGTAAAGAATGAGACACCATAGGCCATGCGCTGATGGCTCATGCCTGTCATCCTGGCTACTCGGGAGGCTGAGATCCAGAGGGTCTTGTATCCCAGTACAGGGAGGAAAGTCCAATGAGAGTCTCATTTCCTATCTCCAACTGGAAGTGGTACCATGGCTCAAGTGGAAGAGCACTGGGCTTGACCAAAAATCATCATCAGGGACAGTACCCAAGCCCTGAGTTCAAGCCCCTCATCCAAAAAACCAAGAAAGAAAGACACCACTTGCTTGCCAGAGATGGTGAAGGAGTGGGGTTGCTGTGGTTGGGACACCAGGCTCTGGCCTCAGTGTACACCCATTTCTAAGAACTCCCCAAGTTTGCCCGAGTGTGAATTTACAGCAGGGTGGGCATTGTCTTACCAAGAACTGCAGATCTTGTGGCCTGTCTTAAGCAGGGAGTGGGTGGATGGGAGCAGGTGTGGGAGATTAATGTCAATTATATTCTCTCCAACCAAGGAAGACTGGCTTTGGATGCTGGTGTCAAAGTCTGAAAGTGTAGGGTTACATGTGCTTTATGGCCTGACAAGTTGGGTTTCCCCTGGTTGTATAAAGGTGGCTGAAACCGGACACTGTCAGTGTCTCACAACTGTCCTTCTAGCTACTCAGGAGGCTGAGATCTGAGGATCACATTTCAAAACCAGATTAAGCAGGAAAGTCTGTGAGATTTTAACTCAAGTGAACCACCAGAAAACTGGAAATGGTGCTGTGGCTCCAGTGGTAGAGTACACACCTTCAGCTGAAGAGCTGAGGGATGGCACACAGGCCCAAAGTTCAAACCCCATGACCGACGACCAAAAATAAAGTGGCTGAGGTTTCTTCATAGCGGTGTGTATAGTAGGAAATGTCATGCTGTTTTATGAGCCATTCCAGATGTGTGAGAGGCTCTGAGTTTTGTCAACATTTGGTCTGAGGATGGTAGTGCCATCTTCTCGGAGGTGGGATGTTCAGTTGCTCAGGGACTACTGAGGCCTTGGGGTACCCGTGTGTGTGTGTGTGTGTGTGTGTGTGTGTGTGTTTCCCTCATCTTTCTCTGCCCACTTCCTGGATGCTTGTCTGCCTGTTCCTGACCTTGGATGGTGCCCTTCCTCAATAGAAACCTTGTCTATAGCCCCCTATCATTGTCTACAATGAGTCCTAAATTGCCAGAAACGTGCATATTCCAGCTTTTCCTTGGGACACAAGTTCGGCTGTCCATATATTTGTCCTCATCCAGGGGATTCTGGGTCAGCAGTGCTGGCTGGCATACGTTTTCTCCTGCCTCTGCGGGGGCAGGGTCAGTCATGCTGTGTCCTGTCCTTTTCTCAGCTGGGCCCCTGGCTGCATGTCCCACTCCCAGCAGGTTGGCAGTCGAGTGGGGGAAGGGTGGTTGCCAGTGGCTCTGGCCACCTCAACCTTGATACCTGACTGAAGGCTCCCCAATAAAGGATGATCTGTGGCTACATAAGAGGTGAGGCCAAGGTGGCTTGGATATACTGTTGGATGCCTAGGAAATGTCAACGTACCTTATCATAGGCAAATCTCTCTTCTGGCCCCAGGTGGGCCTCTCAGGTCATTCTAGACAATTCCGGATGCCCATAATAGAGAGGCATATACTTTAGATTCTAGGGTCAGGGAACTGAGGGATGAGAGATTGGTATGGCCAGTATCTCAATGTTTTGGGGCATTATTTTTGACCTGGATGAGCTGAGCTAGAATTGGGGGCAGTCCTGAGTCATAGTCACAGTAAACTCTCAAGCCAGATCAAGTGGTTTCTCCCTAAGTCCTTCTTGGGCTGAGGGGTTTGGGCCATGGCAGTAAGTTCCATGGATCCTGCCCCTCGATCTCAACACGGGGCCACAGGATCAAGGGAAGGACACTAGGGATGCTCCTTTGTAGTTGGCCCATGTATGCAGACCTTCATCTGCCTCCCTTCCCCAAGCACTGGTGAGGAAAGCAGGGCACCGAGCCCTCGGACTCCTGGGATAATGACTGCTACAGGCAGCAGCCAGTTGGCTGTGGATTCCTACAAAATTTTCATGAGCCCAACTCAACACCTGTCCAAGGTCTGGCTGACAAATTTGCACTCTTGTGATACTCCCGTGAGTGGGTATTATCTGGTGTGACATCTTGCAGCTCCTGCCCCTCCTGGCCCAGAATCGTGGTCTGAGACAGTGATTTACTATTCCGATCCACATTACACCCATGATATATGCCATTCTGATGATCTTCATGCCCCAAGGTTTGATACTTATCTGGTACTGTGGCCTGCTCTGTAGGCAATGGCCTCCAAACAAGGCTGCTATCAAGACTTGTAGGACACCTAGACATTAGGAGACCCTCAGGGGCCCACTGGAAAGTACTTTTCCTAGAGCCACAGAGTAAAGTCCAAGCAGGCCACATGTTTGTCAAAGGGCTAGAACTCTAGGCCTGGGCGCTGTCCCCCAGCTCTTTACCTTACCACTTGCGCCACATAGCAACTTCCAGTTTTCTGAAGGTTCCTTGGAGATCAGAGTCTTCCAGACTTTTCTGCCTGGGCTGGATTTGAAACGTGATCCTCACATCTCAGCCTCCTGAGGAGCTAGGAGGAAAGGCGTGAGCCACCTGTGCCTGGATGATGTGGCCTTACACCACAGTGGAGTAGGAGCTCCTGAAATCTTTTATTTAATTTTCCTGTGCTAGTTTTTGGGGCTTGAACTCAGGGTCTGGGCTCTGGTCTCTAAATTTTTCCTTCAAGGTTACTACTTTATCAATTGAGCCACAGCTCCATTTCTGGATTTTGGTAGTTAATTGGCAAGAAGAGTCTCATTAACTTTCCTCTCCTGAGCTGGCTTGACCCTCGATCTATATCTCAGTCTCCTGAGTAGCTAGGATTTACAGGGGTTGAGCCACTGGTGGCATTGGGCTAGAAGCTTTTCTAAAGCAAGAGGTTTTCCCTGCGTTTGCCCTGACTCCTCCATGCAAAGGCGTCATGAGGGAAAGGAGTTGTGAAAACAGGTTTCCAAACAGAGGAAATGGCTTTGGGTCCCTGGCGAAAAGAAAAGCTATTCTTCCCCCTGGACGCTATTCTGGGACCCCACCCTCTGCCTTGTGACTCATTTAAACGTTGACCTAGCCTTGAATATCCTGCCAGACTTTTCTGAAGCGATAAAACCTTCATACCATTCACACCACCTATGTTACAACACACCTCAGGACCTTTGTCCATGCTATACTTTGTGCCTGAGGCTCTCTGCCTTGTACCCCATATTAGAACTACTGTGGAATCTTGGCACAGGGTATATCACTTCCTGGAGCAAGTCTTTCCTTCCTTTCTACATCTTTTTTTTTTTAATATTGAGTTGCTAGAGATGGAATTTGTGCAGGCTGATTGGCAAATGCTCTATATTGGTGTGTGTGTGTGTGTGTGCGTGTGTGTGTGTGTGTGTGTGTGTGTGTGTATGTGTTTGTGTGTGTGTGTGTGTGTGTGTGTGTGTGTGTGTGTGTGTGTGTGTGCCAATCCTGGGGTTTGAATTCAGGGCCTGGATGCTATCGTATCCCTGAGATTTTGTGCTCCAGGCTAGCACTGTACTACTTGAACCACAGCTCTTGGCTTTTTGGAATTTTAATTGGAGCAAATTTTCTTAAATTGACTTTCCTGCTTGCAATTAGGAGTCTTATATCTCTTCCTCCTGAGTAGCTTACAGGGGTGAGCCACCAGCACTGCCCTCTACCCTACCTCTTACCTATAACCTCGACCCTCCTCTGAGTCCCAGAAGAATATGTCTCACCAGGCTCAATTTTTTTTTGTCAGTCTTGGTGCTTGAACTCAAAGCTCATACTTGGGAGAGACTCTAAACATGTGAAGACTGTGACAAATGTTTCCATTTAATTATGTATCATGTTTCAACACTTAATACAATGTTAATGAAAAATGAGTCAATGTCCTAAATTATTGTGTACAATTTTATAATAGATGTGCAAAATACAATATTATGTGTATAATAATACTAAATACAAAAATCAATAAATGAATCAAAGAAAAATCAAATACAAAATCAATAATAAAATTCATAATATGAAATTAACATACATATATAAGTATATATCATGTATTACACATGTATAGAAATATTTCTTCCATTGCAGGGCCATCATTCAGGCCCTGGGAACTCTATCCTGAATTTCTTTTCCTCAAGGACAATGAGCTTCGCATTCACCCATGGTACAAAAGAGTTACCTGGATGGTGAGCTCAAAAAGCAGCAATGGCAGAAATACTGGCCCCAGTTCCAAGAAAGTGACTTAATTTTTTTAGTGGAAGCAGTTATGATTATTCAGTTCCATACTGAACATTAAAAAAAGCAGTGTAGAGTTTTGTACAGCTATTCAAACATCCTTCCCTTACCTCCAAAGTGCTTCTCTGAGAACTACATTGTTTTTCTTTTTTTTTTTGTATGTTTTTATTGTAAAAATGTTCTACAGAGGGGTTACAGTTCCTGGAGCAAGGTAATGAGTACATTCCCTATTAAGCATTGTTTACTCCTCCTGTGTTTTCCCCCTACCATCCCTTCCCTCTCATCTCCACAACTACCTCCCCCTGCTCAGAGGTCAGTGACTTATTTTTTCATTTTTGATTGGCATGGGGTTTGAACTCAAGTAATGGCAACTCTTCGCTCACATTTCTACAGAGTTACCAAGACCCTGAGTTCAATTCCCAGGCTAGAAACGAAAACTTGCAGAAATTCCAAACCAGGGAGCTTTATTTTTTTTAATTTAGATAAATAATTGTACACACACACACACACACACACACACACACACACATGTGTGTGTGTGTGTGTGTATATATATATATATCTATATTATATATATCTATATCATATATATCTATATTATATATATCTATATATCTATATCCATACCTATATCTATATGTATTGATTTTGGCCAAGCATGGGTCTTGAACACATGTCATGGAAATTCTACTTCACCTTGAATCTCCCTTGGCTGGGGTGCAGTCTCTGGACCCATAGCCGATCCTGGGATCCTGGGCCAAGAGGGCTTTCAGGAAGAAAAAATGGTTGGAAAGCACAAAAAGTGGCGAACTGTAAAGAGCTGGGATTTTACGAATTTTTTCTTTGGACAGTGACCATCCTGGGTCTGAAAGACAAAGCTGCAAAGTGGACCTGACCTGCCATTGCTGGTGGCTGGTGGGCTATCAATGAAGCCATAGGCCAACCTGTCAACATAGGTCCTGGGTTGAAATCGCAGTTCTGACATCAATCGCAGGAGATCACAAGAGACTATTGGTATGCATATGAATACTGATTGAAAGAGTAGTTTATACATCGGTCTTCTCTAAAGTTGGATGCAGTAATCCTAGAATGCTGATTGAGCTAAATTAATAGTTTATTAAGCATGAAAAGAACAATATTCCTTCAATGGCGGTTTAATAAATACCTAAGAGTTGGTAGGAACATAGTGGGTGTCAATCTATCATACATAGATGGCTATGGAACTCTTTACAAATATATATATTTATTTGTATACCTCCGTCTGCCTATCGCTGTTTTGGCCAAACCTGGGGGTCGATCTCAGAGACTGGGAACCACCTGATATCTTCATTGGCTAGAGGCTGCCAAGCTCAATCATGAATTGGGCCTGTTAGGCACTAAGTTCAGATCCTGGCATTGCCAGGCATGATGGAGAACACATCTAACATCTAGAGGTTATGTGACAGGATGTAAACAATGTAATAAATGGTATAGATGTCATCAGAGTCAATAAAATAATTTCTAAATAAATGAATGACACAAGAAATAAAATAAATAACCACACCAAACACAATATGGACTGAACATCTGTAAGGAAGTATAAATACTATCTTTAAAATATCTATAAGGAGGGCTGGGAAGGTGGCACAGTGGTAGAGCTCTTGCCTTGCATGCATGAGGCCCTAGGCTCGATTCCTCAGCACCACATAAGCAGAAAAATAAGCCAACAGTGGTGCTGTGGCTCAAGTGGTAGAGCGCTAACCTTGAGATGATGAGCTGAGGGACAGCACCCAGGCCCAGAGTTTAGGCCCACAAGTGGACCCCAAAAAAATTATATAAGGAGTATCTTTTCCAGGCCTGAGGCTTGAATTCAGTCCCCCTATGCGGAGGGAATGGCGGGAGATCCTGAGGTACTCATTTTTGGCCTGGGAGGAGTCATGGAATGTGATCAATCTCATCCTTGAATGAATTGTTTTTGCATGATGCAGGTAGGAAATGATAGGCAAGACTTATGGGGTATCGATTATATGTAAAGAAGTTGATGAAGCATGACAATAATCATCATAGTCATGAAATGGACACATCAGGAAAGAACCAAGAATCAGTAGTCACGCAGTTTGGATTCCACAACAGGTTACCATCTCTCCTACTCTATACAAATATGTACTTATTTGCATACTTCCTTCAGTTTATGAATGGATGACTGTTGTGCTCCCCGCTGTCCCCTCGGGGGGAGGGGGGGCCCAATCGCAGTTTCCAAAGGATGGTGTGCTCATGTGGACCCATTCGCCACTTAGTCCTGCTAGGCACCGAGTTCAGATTCCCCGCCCTGCCAAAAGATTCATCTTGATGTCAGAAGTCAAACATTGCACCTGTTTTCTTTCCTGTGCAAGTCCTGGATCTCAGCTAGGATGGACATTGCTTGGGCCACCCTATGGCAATGGGAATAAGTTGTTATTCATGTCAGCCCAGTTATACCTGTCATCATATTCTCAAAAAAATACACAATACACCCGTGAATAGCATAAAAAAATAAAGAGAATAACTACACTCAATGCACGATGCAGTCCACATACGGATGTGAATATACATCCCATGTTTCAATGATCATTGAGGACTATTTTGGCCTCCCTGGGTCTCGATCTCAGTTCCTGGGAATGACCCAGCTCCTTAGTGGTTCACAGGCTGGTGTGATCACGTAGACCCATTGGGCAGTTGGGCTTCCTAGGCCCACAATTCGAATCCCAGCACTGCCAAAAAATCACCATGATGTAAGAAGCCAGTCGTTGCACATGTTTTCCTACACTGTGCAAGTTCTGGGGCTCAGCTAGGAAGGAGAATGTATACACAACTCTATACTCATGGGAATAGGTTGTCATCCAGTTCTCCACAGTTATATCTGTCATCCTATACTCAAGGAAGTACACAATACATCAATGAATAAAACACAAAACAAAGAGAATGACTACACCACACGCAATATGCAGCCCACCCATGTTTGGAAATATATATCCACTGTTTAATTATGAATTTATTACTATATTGGCCCCCACCAGGGCTTCATCTCAGGTCCCAGGAATGGCCTAGTTCCTTAGAGGCTCACAGCTTGGTGTGCTCACTTTGACCCATTCACCAATTGGGCCTGCTAGACTTTGAATTCAAACTCCTGCACTACCAAAAGATTCATTCTGATGTGAGAAGCCTATGGTGGCACAGGTTTTCCTGTCCTGTGAATGTCCTGGGTTTCATTGAGGATGGAGAATGCTATATTGGCAACTCTTAGCCATGGGAAAAGGTTGTCATCCATGTCAGCACAGTTATATCTGTCACCCCATACGCAATAAAATACACAATACATCCATGACACAAAATAGAAAGAATAACTACACTGAATGCAAGATGCATACCACACCTGTACGTAAAGAGAAATCCTATGTTTTAAAAATGTGGGCTTTTTATTTTGTCCAGTGTTGGGGCTTCAAATCAGGCCCTGCACCAGGCCTGACATTCTACTCTTCAAAGATGGTGAGCTTCCCCTTCTCCCAAGTGCAACAGAGTTACCCAGACCTGAGCTAAAATCCCAGCACTGACAAAAGATTCATACTGATGTCAGAAGACAGTCTTTGTGCCTTTCATCCTCTCCTGTGAAAGTCCTGGGTCTCAAATACGATAGAGAATGCATAGACAACACTGTAACCTTAGGAATACTTTGTCATCCATATCAGCACTGTTATATCTGTCAACATACTTATTAAAATACACAATATCTCCATGGATTAGAGACAAAATAAGGAGAATAATTGCACTGAACACAAGATGCTGTCTACACATGTATGTCAATTTAGATCCTATGTTTAAATTATGAATTTCTGACTATAGTGGACCACCCTGGGGATCAATGTCAGATTCTTGGGATGGCCACATTCCTTAGTTGCTCACAAGTTCGTATGATCACCTTGACTGATTGGCCAATTGGTTTTGCTCTGCCCTGTTTTCAGATCCCAGCACTACCAACAAGTGGATCGTGGAGTAAGAAGGAGAGTGTGAAACTTTTTTTCCTTTTCTCTGAGAATGTTGGGGGTCAGGCATGATGGAGAACATTTCTACAAATCTAGGTTCTCTGTCATAGGTCATCATCAATGTAATAAACAGAATGTGTAAATAAATGAATAAAACAAAAGATACAAGGTACAACCACACCAAACATGTATGGACAGAACATCTATAGGTAAGTATAAATCCTATCTTTACAATATATAGAAATAGTATGTTTCCAAGGCTGGGTCTTGAATTCAGGACTAGTGAACAGGCCTGACTTTTTTATGTTCATGAAAGGTGATCTTCCCCTTTATCCACATTGCTGCAGATTTACCCAGATCCTGAGTTCAAATCCAAAGCCTGTAAGAATAAACTGTGTGAATTGCAAGCCAGGGAGCTAATTTTCTTTTCTCAGCATGGGGCTTGAACTCAGGTTGTGGCAATTCTGCTTCCGCTTAGATCACCCTAAGATGGTGTGCAGCCACTGGACACATAGGTGATTCTGGGATCCTACACCCCCACGTGTTGCAGGAAAAACAATGCACAGAAAATATGTGGCCTTTTATGTTTTCTTCCTTTGCATAGTGACCCTTCTGGGTCTGAATGACACTGTTGCAAAGGGTACTTCACCTTGCATTGCTGAAGGCTGGCAAACTATCAGGGAAGCCATAGGCCCACGAGGCAACATAGGCCCTCATTTTGAATCCCCGTACTGACACCAACCAATGGCAGGAGGTACTAAGAAACTGGTTCCCATCCAAAGGAATAACACTGGAATGTTGTCAATGTCACAGTTGAATGAGTTGATCGTAAATGATGATCCTATAAAATTAAACAGCATCATTTCAGAAGGCTTGTTGATTTTATTTAATAATTATGAAGCATTAAAAGAATATTCTTACTTACAGGAACACAATAGTTTCAGGACACTGAGTGCTTTCATTAATATTTTAAGGATGAAAACAATAACATTAATTACATGGACACATAATAAATACGCAGGAATTGGTAGGAATATAGTCTATATAACTGAATAATGTATAGACATCTCTGGCACTCTATAAACATATATATCTATATCTATATCTATATATATGTAGATATATATATATATATATTAGCATACTTCCATTTGCATGTCAATCTGTTCTTCTTTGGTTAACCCCTGGGGCTCGTTCTCAGTTCCTGGGAACAACCTGTCACCTCAATTTCCCCCAGGATGGCATGTTTGCACTCACCCATTCATGAATTTGGCCTTGTAGGCCATGAATTCAGATGTCAGTGCTCCCAAACAATGAATTGTGGAGTAAGAAGCTGATGGTGACACATGGTTTCCTTTTCTGTGAATCTTCTGTGTGTCAGGTATGAAGTGGAATACATATGTAGACCTATATCCTATGTAGTCAATGTTCTATGTGGTATAATAGTCAATACAATAAATGGTCAATACATGAATAAAACAAAAAATAAAATAACTACACTGAATGCAATATGGAGTCAACATATATATAAAAATATAAAACATATATGTAAATTGTACATGAATAGGGGGTTTTCTAGTGCTGGTGATCAATTTCAGGCCTAAGGAACAGACTTGAATTTCTTGACTTTAAGGAGGCAAGCTTCCTCTTCCCACACAGTGCAACAGAGTTACCCAGATTATTAGTTCCAATCCCAGTCCTGGTAGAAAAAAACATCACCTTCATAGTATTTGAGGCCCAATTCTTAGGTATTTCATTATCCCTCCATTTGATGAATATGATTGCTTAAATGTTTAATAAAATATTAACTGAAATCAATCAGTGTCGTGTAATATAATTGTGTATAATTTTATCCTAGAATCATTCAAGAACTGTTCATTCAATCATGACTTACATCACATTCCGTTGGTAATCATATGGACAGGAAGAAGTTTCTTAGGATCTCCTACCATTTGGAGGTGGCATGACCAGGATTCAAATTGTGGGCTCCAGCTCCCACCACTTCAACCAGAGGATAGGGAACTGACCAGTCTGTCCAAGAACGTCAACAAGACCAATGATTAGGCAGGCACCAGTCGCTCTCAGCAGTCCTCCTTGATACTTACAAGGCTGTGATAGGAGGATCCTGGTCAAAGTCACCCTAAGCAGGAAAATTCTTGAGAACCCTGTCCAACTTCAGTGCCAACAAAGCCAGAAGCCTTGTGGCTCTAGTGTAGAAGACCAGCCTTGAGCAAAAGCAGCTCATGAACTGTGCCCAGATCCTGAGTTCAAAGTCTGAGACTGACAACAAACAGAACTACACAACAATCTGTGCAGCCATCCAGTTAAAGCAGGTTACCCTCTTGTCTCCAACTGAATTGGACAGAATTCCCTGGGAAAAGGGCTGGGAGAATCTCTGTCATCTTGACTCCGCCCATGCTGCTTGCTTCACAGGATTCTGGGCACACCCCCATTTTTTCATGCTTCTTTCTGACCAATGGGATACAAGAATGGTGGCCACGCCCACATTCCATGCTGCCAGGTACCACTGGGATTCCCTATGTTAGTCTACACCACTACCAGCAGTTGAGGAAGATAGAGGTTGCTGAGAGGTGAGGAAGGGACTCGAGGCCACCTGGCCCCTCCCCTCCCTTCACACAGTGCCAGGTTTCAAACCTCAAGCAATGTCCTGCTGCCAGGCGGCCTAAATCATCGACCTGGTCCTTGCCGCTTGTCTTCTGCTCTGGGCCCATATGTCCACAATGCTGCTGCCATCGAGGCTCTCACAAATGGAGCAGCTGTCAACAGCTTCTCCCAGCAGCACAGGAGAGTTTCCGCCCCAACAACAACCTACCCTGGGTCAAACACCCCTCTGGGGGCACCATGACCCCCCTGCTTTTTTCCTCTCCCCGGCTCTGATGAGCCACCTTTCTGTCTTGAGGATTTCTAAGATAGAAACTAAAAATATGCTCTGGCTGGGCTAGATCGCAGTCCTCCTGTGAAAGGTACGCTCCACCAGGCCTGGTCCTCTGTATTTGGGATGGTAGACATGTGGTCTCATGCTCAGTCATCGGTTTAGATAGATTATCCCAAACTCAGTCCATAGCAGCGGATTCTTGACCACACATGAAGCTCTTGGTAGGGCCTCAACCATTGGACCTCAGTCTCCTCACAGAACAGTAGTGAGGAAACAAGGGCTTTATACAGAGCGATCTCTGGAAAATGGCTAGACAGAGAGGGAGCAGCCTTCAGATAAGTTTTTGGCAATTCTGTGAGCATATGACAGGAAGATACCAGAAAAGGCTCAGGTGGGGCCTGTTATTAATCATGCAACAGGTGTGGGATTATGAACCGAAATATAACTCTCTTTCATTATTACCCTATCCCAATGAGGAAGGGGATCCTTCACTTTGTTCAGTTTTGCATCTGGGGAAATCGAGGCACAGAGAAACCATGTGACCTAATTATGACCTCAAGTTCACAGGAAGCTTGGCCTGACTTCTCTACCAAGCTCCCTAGGACAATGGGTGCTATTCAGTCCACTTCTTGTGGTGGGAAGTCCACTTCTTTTCAGTCGTGGGTCTTGAACTCTAGGATTGGGCACTGTTCCGGAGCTCCTCAGCTCAAGGCTAGCACTGTATAACTTGAGCCCAGAGTGCCACTTCCAGTTTTCTGGTGGTTCTTAGGAGATAAGATTCTCAAAGACATTCCTGCCTGAGCTGTCTATGAACAATGAGCCTCATATCTCAGCCTCCAGTGTAGTTAGGATTAGAGTTTTATGCCACTGATTCTCTCTCTCTCTCTCTCTCTCTCTCTCTCTCTCTCTCTCTCTGTCACTCTCAGGAACTGGTAGAATGGGTGCTGTAGGAGGTGGGCCAACCTCCCCAGGTTGCTGGAACCCAAGATGGCCCACTCATTCTGGAGGTGGGCTGTGGGTCAGGAGCTGTCTCATTCAGCGTATTGATACATCTCCATGAGATAAGCCCTCTGTGCCCTTGCAAGACTGTGAGGGTTATTCATTTTCCATCTAGCCTTACTGGATTTATTGTATTCTTTTCTACATTATTTTCTAGCACCTGGCCAATATTATGGTACATAGTTACTGAATGAAAATATAATGTCAAATTAAGAAAGTCATTTAGGAATCTAGGAATGTGGCTTCATGATATGGTGATTGCCTAGCATGCATAAAAGCCTGAATTCAATTCCTTAGTACCACTTAAACAGAAAAACACTGGAAATGGTGCTGTGCCTCAAGTGGTACAGTGATATCCTTGAGAAAAAAGCAAAAAAAACCCAAACCAAAACAAAACCAAAAAACCTTCAATTAGTAAATGCAAAATAAAGAACCCATACTTGGAATATATAATTGCTCCTGTCATACTGACACCTGACAATAGTCCCTAATTCATGTACTTTTACTTGTATTAGGATATTGTGTTGAAACAAAGTTTTGCTCATTAGGTCACAGTAATTAATGTCATGAATGTGCTTAGATGTCAGGTGAAGATTAATTCTGGAAATTCGAAGATTCCAGGTTTTTGAATGGTCACTGCCAATCACAATGAGAAGGGTAGTCTAAGTGAGATTTGGAAATCCTTTTGGTTATTCATGGCCCCAAAACGGCAGAGGCAAATTAACAGTTGTGACAGAAGAGAAGGAATAACTCCAAAGTTAAGTAATAAATGATAGTAACTAAGTTATACCAGAAAGTTTTTTAGAGAACCATTTTTGGTTATTGAACAAATAGTTATCAACTAGTCTTATACCTCATTACCTTTATCATTCTAAATCTCTTAGGCTACTTCTTAATCTCTGTGTAATAAATGTATCTCCTTCTGTGCTGTTTTATCTTACCTTAACTTCTTTAGTTTTTAAAAATCTCAGTCTTTCTATATTTCTCTATGAACATTTCCTGATACTAAATACACCTACACAGATGGCAGAGAATGATTATTGAGGATCCCATAGCTCATGAGTTATTAATGAAACAACGTGGAAAAGGAGGACATATTTATTGTTACCTCAAATTTTCTGAAAAGCTGCAATGCCATCATTTGATTCAAATTTCCATTATTTGTCTACACAGTGTCATTCAGTGCACATAAGGGCAAATATGAGCTGGGTGCTGGTGGATCACACCTGGAATCCTAGCTATTCAGGAGACCAGAGGATTGTGGTTCAAAGCTAGCCTGGTCAGGAATGTCCACGAGACTCTTATCTTCCATTAACCACCAGAAACCCGGAAGTGGTGCTGTAGCATAAGCAGTAGAGCACTCAACTTGAGCTGAAGAGTTGAGGGAGTGTGTCCAGGATCAGAGTTCAAGCCCCACAACCAACAAAAATTGCAAATATTACCTTAAATTTTCCCAAAAGGAAGGACAAGATCAATAATCTTCTCAAGGAGAAAAAATAATTTCAAAATGATTCAGTGCACCTACTTTTGCTGAGTTATTTAAGTTATGGCTTCTTTGCTAGATATATTCTCTTCCTTTATAAATAGTCAAATATTAGCTTTACAATAAGCTTCATCTAATATTTCTTGTTTCAAAAGAGAAGTCTATACAGTTGATGTCACTTAGCTTTCTTACTATCTTAATTCAAAGCCAAACCAGGCAGGAGAATCTGTCAAACTCCTATCACAAATTGAACACCAAAAAACCAGAAGTGGAGTTTTAGCTCAAGCAGTAGAGTACTAGCTTTGGGGGCAGGTGGGCAGGAAAGACAACTGTTCAGGGACAGGATCCACCCTCTGGGTTCAAGACCCAGAACGAGCAAACAAAAATCCCAGATAGTTCTTTGGGACCCTCCTTAAAGGTGTACTGGTCAGAGAAGTGGCTTCTTTTGCTGATCATATTGACTGGATCCTGCTTTTTTGGAACCCTTATTGCTCTGGAGAACTCAGTACCAGAACAAAGGAATTGATAACTCTCTCCTGCATCAAGAGAATCATCTCAGGCGTGAAATATCCATCCATAAGACACTTTAAAACCTCCATGTCTTTGTTCCTTTACAGGAGAACCCTTTAAAACAACGTTAGTTCCTTTTGTTCTATGCTGGCCTTCAAATGGTACATTATTTCTTTTTATAACACTATGAACTAGAAGTTTACAGAAAAAATTTATATGAGTAAAGAACACACTCGTAAAAGCCGGGGACAGAGTTTTCTTCAAGCCTTGGGATACTTTTCTTGTACAGTAAAAAGGAAAGCACAAGGTAACTTGAACTTTGTTATTCCTCTATGTTCCATTCCTCTCTTCGGGTCAGTTTCCACATCCAGTAACAGTTACTTCCAGTAACAATCGATGGTGCTGCTTGAGGTTTAATGAATGTTTTCTGGCTTCACTGCAATAACACTAGAACACCTATGGACCTGAGGTAACACGTGTTTCAGAGACAACTTAGTAAAGAGAAAATATGAAATTTATATTGCTTATAAATACATTATACATGAGTACATTGAGTTCAAACTTTGTAAGTTCTCTGTAAATTAAGGCGAATTTTAAATGGGAAGAAGGTTTTCAGAACATTCTTTTTGTGAGTGTACGTGCTTTTCTTTATTTCCCAAGTGTACATGAGCTAACAGTAAGGGAAACAATAGCAATAATAGGAGAAAGAGAAGTTCTGTGTTTAAGTGTAAGGGTTCAATACACTGTAGAAGATTCTACAAATAAGACAACATTGAAACAATAAAGCCAAGTCCAGTATGTAGATTTATGGGAGTGATATAAAGAAAGCAAGACTCCTACATGGAACAAGAAGTATGAGGCCACTCCCATTCTAAATCATGCTTTCTAATCATGCAACTTTGTAGAAAGTAGAATGGAAGAATAATTCTGTTTCCAATGCAAGTCGGATATAAGAGCATGGATTTAGCTGGAAAAATGTCCATCTTGTGAGAGCAGGGGTTATGCTAGCAATGAACTGGTGGCTAAGATTACATTTCTTTTTTTTTCTTTAAAACACACACACATACACACAGACACACAGACACAGACACACACACACACACACACACACACATATATATATATATATACATATATATATACATATATATATATATATATTTATATTTGTTGGTGGTGGTCTTGGCACTTGAACAATGGGCCTGTGAGCTGTGTCTCTGCTATTCTGCTCAAGCTAATGCTCTACCACTTAATCCACAGTTCCATTTCCACTTTTCTTTTAGTTAATTCGAGAAAAGAGTCTCTGGACTTTCCTACCTGGGCTGGCTTTGAACCTCAATCCTCATATCTCAGCATGAAGATATGTAATGTGTCTGTTCATCTATCTTTATAAGAATTCTTTAGTTAGGGGCTGGGGAGGTGGCTCAGTGGTAGAGCGCTTGCCTCACATGCATGAGGCCCTTGGTTCGATTCCTCAGCACCACTTAAGCAAAAAAGAAAAAAGCCGAAATTGGCGCAGTGACTCAAGTGGTAGAGTGCTAGCCTTGAGATGAAGAGCTGAGGGACAGAGCCCAGGGCCAGTGTTCAGGCGCCATGACCAGACCCCCCACCAAAACAAAAAGAAAAAGAATTCTTGAGATAAAAATCTGGGCTACAGCTTAGACGTTACCCTCACAAAAATGTTTGTAGTTTAAAAGTTGATACTCCTGGAGAAATAAAACCTAAGAATTTGAAGGAGTCTGGGAAGTTCAATGTGCATCCAGCCTGGGCATAACACTCTTTGCAACAGTATATAAAATTAAGCAGTCCAAATCTGGATTGGAAGAATGGCTCAAGTGATGGAATACCAGTCATGAGCAAGATTGCTGAATAAGAGCTTGAGGCTTTTGCATATATACATACAAACATACGCATACACCCAGAGGCACTTATATGTGCACACACAAATGAAAAAACTCTCAGAATGTATAGAAAAGTTAGAAAACAATAAATATATGTCCTGAATAAGACTAGAATCAAGTGATAATTTTTAATATTAGAAAGTCCTCAAATGAACTTCCTTCAAATAAGTTTGAGACTATTACATTGGTAAGAATCAGAGATAGTAAGAGAGTCAATAATCATTATTAAAGGGATAGGATCCATGGAGGAATGAATCAGAGATCCCGCAGGGGCGTCTGAAAATGTTCATATCCTGTATCAAATGTTAGAACATCTTTGAAAATTGTAGATAAAGTCAAAGTAGTCATTCTGGTGTTTAATATCACTGGAGAAGTTCAGAATTGCTAGTCTGTATCTAGATTAAATAAAACAAGAAACTATTGCAGGACATTGTGATACAAGCCTAGAATTCTAGCACTGAGATTAAGACAGGAGATTAGAGAATGGAATTACATAGTTATACCTTCCCTGGACCAAGGTGTAAAATTTTGTCTTAGTAAAACAAAACAAACAAGAAAGGAATACGTAGTTGGACGGTTGGGCTAATTTTGTCATTATGTTTTGAGAAGTCAAATTTCCTTTTGAAATGCAACTCATACTTAATCCTCACTTGTGTTTTAAATTTTCTCTTCATTACAGAACATTCCTAGATGCAAAATGACTCATGATTCCCATCCAAAATTTGAAAAAGTAAGTTATCATCATTATATTGTATCCCAAAACAATGATGAAGAATTATAAAAGCTTAAGCCTGGAAAAATAGCAAAGTTCGTCGAATGTAGGATTTTGAAGATCTTGCTAAATTAGAATTTAGATTTAAAATAAATATTTTGGTTTTGTTTGTAATTTTATATTCTATAAGATTCTACAAAATTCTTTTTCAGTAGAGTGTTTAATTGACATTCACAAATGATTTTACACTCTATGTGCCTAGAATATTCTTTCAAGAGAGTTATAATTAGAACTTAGTTAATAGATAATTCCAACAGTTCATGTATAAAATGATAATGTGAAGGTTGCAGACAAAGTTGTCAACAAATTGATGATATTAATTTATAAATTTAGAATAAGAGCAATTTTTGGAGTCTTTGGTATAACATGTTATGAAGAGAATAATCGTGTGACATCTTCTTTCTTCTACCTGTATGTAACACAGGAAGCAATTTCCTTAATTATTTGCTCCTGTATACAGGAGAAATGTTAGGTTTGGAGTTTGTTTTTATTTATTTTTTGTTTTATTGGTTTGTCCTAGGACTTTTAATCTGGGCCTAGACACTGTCTCTGTGTCTGTTTATGCTCAAGTCTCATGCCCTACCACTTCAATCTCAGTGCCACTTGCGTCTGGCTTTTGCTGAGAAGTTTATTGAAGATAAGAATCTGGGGAATCTTCCTGCCTGGGTGGGCTTTCAAGTCTAATCTTCCAATTTTAGCATCCAGAATTTATATGATAGCTAAAAATGTATAAATATAAATAATATTTGCAAGTGTTCCGATCTCAAGAATACCAGTGGGGGGGAAATGATGCAACCCAGTTTATTGTGGTGTTCTTACCAGAACATGTATGGCATCACATTAGCAGAGTTGTATTTTTTCATAATAGAGATAAGCTATTCATGATATGAATTAAGGGAAGTTTGAGGTGCACCCTAAAAGTTGGAAAATTTTGGGCTAGGATGACTCTATATCATAAATATTGGTATTGCTGGTCATAAAAATAATAGCTTATTGTGATAAACAATTGCTTACTCTTGAAGAATTAATTATTACCGATGCTACATTGTTTTATCCTTTACCAGAATGTGGTTATTTTTCTGTTGACTCTCAATCTGTAACACCCCATTGGAAAATGCATCTATTGCAGAATTACATAACATGCAAGCCAGTATTGTTTTGAATCTCTCAGGTATGGAATCTTCGCAATTTGAAAATGAGTAGTTACTAGTCATTGGAATGTTGACGAACACATATATTCTGTCTTCTTAACAACTTATTCACTTTTACAAGTTATTGGTTTCCATAGAATTAAACTGTTTCTGCTTTTAGTATGAGAAAGTACTATATTCTTTTTTCAAAATATTGGCAAGTATATTGTGAAAATATTGTCTAGTCGGAGAGCATTAAAGTTGATGGTCCTCTAATTAAAAAGGGGTAATTAATTCAAATGAGACACCAAATAGTATGTGTACTATACCAATACAGTGAAATTTGATTTCATGCAGCTTATTTTTTAAATTTAATTTTATTGTCAAAGTGATGTACAGTGGGGTTACAGTAATTTTAAGTTAGTGAATACATAACTTGTCAAACTTGTTACCACCTCCCGCATTTTCTTCAGTTTTACTTCACCCCAATAGCCCTCACAAGTTGTAATGTACATTTCTAACATATTGTCTTCTGAGTATTGATATTGCATTGGTTTGCCTTTGTCATCTGTCTCACCATTTTGTTGTTCCTTTTCCCTTCCCTAATTAAGGTAAATATATACCCAATACACAGGCTACCAAAATCAAATACAGCAGGGAATAAAGCATAGGGGAAAAACCCAAAAGAAAATAGAAATCACATAGTACATTAAAAACAACAACCGCAAATAAAACTTCCTATTTCCATATCTTGGAGTTCATTTTGCTTAGCATCAGCTTATAAGGTTATGTATATGCATAACAAAGAGACTGGAAAATAATAGTTTCATGGAAACTATATCATGAAAACAACATGTTAACTGTTTTTGATGATAAAGGAGGAGTTAGGATTGATGAATTCACGGTTCCAATTAAAGAATTTCAAAAGAGTTTTAAAATTATGACAGGTGGGGCTGGGAAGGTGACACAGTGGTCGAACGCTTGCCTTGCATGCATGAGGCCCTGGGTTCACTTGCTCAGCACCACATAAGCAAAAAGAAAAAAAGCCGGAAGTGGCGCTGTGGCTCAGGAGGTAGAGCGCTAGCCTTGTGATGAAGAGCTGAGGGACAGCGCCCAGGCCCAGAGTTCACCCCACGACTGGACCCCCCAAAAAATTATGGCAGGTAAATTTTGATTTGTTCAAACTTTTTAACAACTTAGCCTATTATGAAAATTTAAAATTGCTTGGGAAAATAGGCTTTCATGCAAAGTAAGCAATGGAGACTTAGCTGAGATGGAGCAAAGTGGGTGAAGATGGCTCATTTTCACACTAAACAAACAAACCTCAGAATCCATGCTATAAATCCTGTAGGTTGCCTTGAGAATTGTCCTTACCCAGGAAATCTACTCACTGTGTGAAACAAGGTTGTAGTAGAATTTAAATTCAACCTTCTTAAAAAAAAGACATCTTTAAGTCTTTCGCCCACTTATTTATTGGGCAGTTGTGAAAGACTTAAAGAGAAACTTCTCTGAAGAAGAAAGAAGGATGGCCAATAGACACATGAAGAAATGTTCAACATCCCCAGGCATAAAAGAAATGCAAATCAAAACATTGAGATATCACCTCACACCAGTTAGAACGGCAAAAATCAAGAACTCTAACAACAACAGATGCTGGAGGGGATGTGGACAGAAAGGAAACTTACTTCATTGTTGGTGGGAATGTAAACTTGTTCAACCACTTTGGAAAGCAGTATGGAGGTTCCTCAAAAGACTTCACATAGAACTCCCCTATGACCCAGCAATCCCACTTTTGGGCATTTACCCAAATGTTTACAAACAACACCACACTAAAGCTACCAGCACGACTATGTTTATTGCAGCATTATTTACCATAGCTAAGATATGGAACCAACCCAGATGCCCCTCAGTAGATGAATGGATCAAGAAAATGTGGTATATACACACAATGGAATTCTATGCCTCCATCAGAAAGAATGACATTGCCCCATTTGTTAGGTAATGGAAAAACTTGGAAAAAATTATATTAAGTGAAGTAAGCCAGGCCCAAAGAAACATAGGTCCCATGGTTTCCCTTATTTGCAATATCTAGTATATGTATGAGTCAAGAGGAAAAGGTCAGATAATGTGATGTCAGGAAAATGAACCTTTAGATATGTATTTTAATGTTTTTTTCTTTCATGCATGTGTTTCTAATGCACTTAAAAGATTATCTCTTTGTTTCTTTGTATGTCCCTCCCCCACAGTATAACCCCTGCTTTCACTATATTTAATGTCAGTATAACTTGTGGAAGAGATGGGGAAAAACCAGTTGTTTAAGGAAACAGGTGGACGTGTTGCAACAATGAGAAGTACAAGTTGTCATGTCCAAAATGAGCTTTACAACGTCGGTGCGGGGGGGGGAGGGGAAGGGGGGGTAAGGAGAAGGATTGGGATTGGTGGGGAGGGGGGAGGCTGGGAAGGGATGTGAAGGGTATACAAAGGAGGAGGCTGCAATGCTTGATAAGAAATGTACGCATTATCCTGCCCATGTAATTGTAACCCCTCTGTACAGTATGTTCACAAATAAAATAAAATTAAATTAAATTAAAAAAAGACATCAAAATTTGTGAATTGACTTTAATTAGCAAACAATAATTCTCTGAAAAAGATAATTTGGGTCAATATATTTAGGGAGAAAGTGCCTTCAACAATTAAAGTAGTTATTGGGTTTACACTTTTCTGTTTGTAATACTTTCTACAATGTCTTTGCATGTGAAGCACTGAACTACAGAAAAAAACTGATTGGATACTTGAAACCAATGATTTCACATTTCTTAGTAGCTCATATATATAATATCCTTATTAACATGAGATAGTGAAGACTTCCCTTATTACATAAGCCAAAAAGTTTTGGGATGAGAAAATAATTGAGCAAATTGAAAAGGCAAGAAAACGGGTTCTTAGAGGCCCTAGCTAAGCATATTAGCTTCATCAGTGGAGGGAGGCCAAAATTTTGATATATTGTCTTAATATTTTTGCTACCTAAAGTGATTTTACAGAGCCTATTTAGCTCACTATTTAGCTCACTCCTCTTAGCAAAAGCTAAGAGGAGGACAGAGCAATAGGACATAAGAGCACTGTCCTTTTGTAACAGACACTGTCATCCAAGGTATGGATGATTTAACTCTATTCTTTTCCATACATCCTTCTGAGCAAATGCAAGACCGAGAGAAAGATGATCTATTGAAATAATTTTGGAAAGAATAACTTCACTGATCCTGATATGGTATCTAGGGAGAAATCTAAAGAGAGAAGATAAAAGTGAAGTATTCTTCGGTTTCCTCTAAGCATCTTGTTAGCAAATTACATCTTTGAGGTTAGAAGGATTGAACCAAAAATTGGTGGAGTTCCTATTTTTGAGGGCACTTTAGACACAAGAAGACTTTTAAGGTAAAAGAAAAAAGAAAAGAAGTAAAGCTAAATATTTGTGATCACAGCTTCTTGGACTGGTATTTTGGAGACAAAGTTTTACAATAGAGATTGTCCTCATTAACATTGATGCTGAGTTTCCGTGGCACCCAAATGAAAGGGGAAAGTTTAATAGACTCACTTGGACAAGTAAACAGCATGATAGAAAAAAATGGCAAATAATATTTATTAACTTACTTAGAACAATTACTTTGCCAGAACGAAGAAGGAAAAAATATAATTAAAAATCACTTGACTTAAAATTATGAATAAAAGTAGTCAAGAGAAATGAGAGAAAACATAGAGGACTGTTTTCTCTCCAGTGGAGTAATGGGTTCTTGATATTGTTTCTTCCATTCTGTCTTCACAAGCTATCAAGTGTGGCTCAGGACTGGAGTATCCAGTTCAGGCCAAGAGAATTCGCAGAAGAAAATATTTGCAGCAGATGTAGGTCATTTATAAACTTAGACAATCTATTTAAATCTGTTAAAAATTCTCCTCTACCCTAAACTGCCTACTTTTAACAGCTTTGTATGCTTTTCCCAAGATTGTCCTTCATTAACTATTTAAAATTTTGAGAGGTCATAATCATACTTTATAGAGATTGCTGTTTGGTTGTGCTTTTTGTGTGTTTTTGTTTTTTGTTGTGTTTTTTCACTGAATTTCAAAAGGTTGTGCAAGTGTGTTACAATTAAAGATGTCCATCTAATTGTCCAATGTTCCGGGATCAGAGTCACTCCTTCTATCATTCTCAACCAACCCCTTCTACAAGATTTATTTCCGATTTACCACGTCCTTTCTCACATGTGCACATTGAGTATTCTAGCTGTACTTGCTCCTTGTTCCATTTTCATTCATTCTATGTCTTTACTATTATTCCTCTCTTGTTTCAACTTCCTGATAGTCATTCTGTTAAACTGTCTGCTAGTACTTGTTTATATACATTCCATGGAGTTTATATCCTGCATATACTTGAACTGATGTCAGCTTATATTTCCATAATTCATTCATCTGAAGTAACAATTTGTAAAAGTGGAGACATGAAGCACCTAGACATGATTTTATTCCCCTCCATTTGGAAAATTAATCTGTAGTCAACAAGAAAGTTTAAAAATGGCTTAGAATGTATTCCTAACTACAAGTTTTGTAAATGGTGTTGTACAATGGTTTGTGATTATTTTATTTTACATGGGATAATATTTTCTACTACCTATAAGTTTTGGAAAATGAAGAAAATGAAAATTTACTACTGCAGAGGAATATGATAGAAATAGAAGACATATTTTATGTTTGTCAAATCTCTGATGAGTACCCATATTAAGACTTAAAGTCATATTTCTTATTATGTTAAACACATAGGGAATACATAAAACACCATATGATAAGGCAACTATTCATGACTTTTTTAAATGTACTTATTATGTGATGAAATTTACTTTGTTAGCTAATATTTTGGTTTGAAATATGGGAGGCTGATGTATTTAACAAATTTTCGATGTCACCTACTGAAAAACACAAATGGTGGGGGGTAGTATTTCTACACTTTAATGAATGGTTGAACCTGTTTGGCCTTAGTGCTGGGTAAATAAATCAACTCTATTGTAACTTGCTCCCTACACTTGAAAAACTTGTAACGTCACTAAATATTATCTACTTGTAAAGTGTTATTTTGGCAAATGTGATTTTAAAAAGTTTATTTAAAAAGGCATATACTTTCAGGAGATTAAATGTAGGTTATCATTTGTTTGAGAATGACAACATTTTTATACTACAGAACCAAGTTTTACTGAAGTACCAGTGTTTTGAAGCACTAAGGATCTTCTCAATTAATGTTTTTCTGAATTATATTTGACTTCTATGTCAAGTTTTCCTAGTCTTTGTAGACCAATTATGGATCTATCATTCCAGGAAGTATTTTTTGGCCTGATGATGCTGGACTGAAATCATTCATTAATCATTAGGAGAGGGGTATTACAAATAATCTTGTGACATTTGTAGTCTTATTCACTCACATGGGATGGTCATCTGAAAATTGAAAGTTTGAATTACTGTACTTTCACATTTTGTGATTTCATCTTGCATTTTAAGTTGCCTTGCATTTCTCAATTGCTTACTGCTAATTCCTGCATTTCAAGGAATTGGGGCCCTGAAATATAGGAAATGAGAAATTGAGATGGGTCTTCAATTACTTTCTGTTGGCATGTTGCATGGGCCTAGGTAAGAACTCTTGCCCTAGTTATCTGATGATGCAGATAACTGGGACCTGGCATCCTAGGACCCATGGATCCTGTAGAAGAAAAATACCTTTTAGGTATCATATCAGCAAAATTTGGGTATAATCAATAGGAATGCTTCAGAAATATGGAAAAAAACAGTTCGGGATCAGCAAGTTAAAAAAATAGAGCAGCAGAGTAAAATCCCTTATAGATTGGAGGAAAACAACATTTTTTTTAACATGTGAATTCAGAAACCAAGAACACTTAGAAGGTATCACAGTTTATACCGAAAATATTGTTTTGATACTTTTTATATTTTAACATATATTCTAATCCTGATTATTTATATTCTAATCTATTTATTGGAATAAATATCAAGTAATTTGTCAAATTATCAATTAATTCCAGTAAGATTCACTGTGTGAAATATAAAATCAGCACATATAAATATAAAATATATAAGTATATATAATATAAGAAAATGTTTTACATTATTCTGTTGTGGTTAAGGTAACAAAGGCAACTGTTTTAAAATATATTTCCATTACCTCTACCTCAGTGTTTGGTAGAATTAGACCTAAAGCTTTACCATTTGGACATGTACAGCCTAGAAGCAAGAGGAAACACTGTGATTAAAACATTACCAATTTAAGGCCTAATAATGAGAAGAAACATATGGACTTCTCCTGGAACTATGGAATATATTTGGTGATAGAAAATCAGTGGTGTAAGTTCCTGCCTGGTTGGATTTTAGACAGGCCAGGACACTAGGTAATCATGCATATGAAAATTTTTTCACCTTCTTGGCTTTAGCTACTTTTGAAATGGTAGGGATAATAAATAATTATATTTTGACTAAAATACGTTCTAGTCTGAACAGTTCTGTCTGAACTGTTCATCTCTCTATGATCCCTTATAACTAAGATTAGTTTTGCTCCAGTAAGACAAGCTATGCTGTCAGAGTAAGATATTCTGGTTGGTCTGTTCCTACATGGAAGAAGGGTAATGGGTCAGGCAGACATTTGTGCCAGTAAGACCTCATTTGTGACATTTTTAAGCTGGAGAATTTTAGAAGTAGCTCTTAAGCAAGGCTTACTTTGAATCCATTAGCTCCACAAAGCTAAATCAGTTGATAAGTAAGTACTTGAAAAGCCATCACCTTTGGACCTAGCTATAAAGGCTTCAAAGTATGATCAAATTTCAAATGAAAAAGACTTAAAATAGTTATTGACAAACATTGCAAATGTGAACAATTGAACAAAAAATAACAAGCAATTTAGGTAACAATAAGGTTTCCTTGTTACAAATAGGCAACCAAGGATATATGCCTGTCTTAAGATTGCATCATTAACTACTTAAATTTACAGGATACTACATGCTTCAGCAGCACGTCTACCCGAATTACAATGCTCTTGTGCAAGAGCCATGTTAATGATATGAAAATTTGTGAAATATTCCATATTTTTCATTCTTAGAATGCAAGAAATGAAAAACAGTTATTAAAAAGTTGATTACAAATATACAAGTGTAATAATACATGTAATTCATAGAAAAAAAGTTAGTTTGACATCAATGTATTCAATCTTCACCTTTTCAGAAAGGCCTTTACATAGCATAACTTTTATAAAACTTTTGAAATAAGATAACATTGTCATTTTATTCCAAAGAAATAAAATTCCATAAGGACCTAGGAATTAAAGGAATCTTTAACTGTTTCTATATCGAATGCAATCTGAAAGGACATGTTTATTAAGAACCTATATATTATAAAACAATGTCGAATTCAAAGTATTATATCAAGGAGAAAATGAAACAGATTATGGATATTATACAAACAGAATACTAAATATTTTAAAATACACTTTTTTCAGACAAGCATCAGAAATATCTTTAGTTTCTGTACTACTCATTTCAACAGATAAGTTAAAATTATTTCTTATTAAAAAATAAAAAACTCTACAGAAATCATTAGTATACAAACAACTCGAATATATTTTGACATCAAACTCAGGCAATTCACTTGGAAGAATACCATGCAATCCATGAATTTTTAAAGTAAGATATTGTTGTTGCTTTGTATTGTTAAAATATTTTGTATGGACACATAGGATGGACTGGCAATTTTGAAATTTAAGAAACTTAACCAAACCATTAGGACTTTAGAGAACAATTTGTACAGCCTTCCAGAACTTCAAAGAAGTAGTGATACATACTTATTCTTTTGGCAATATCAAATGCAGTTTCTTCCAAGTTGTGCTTCAGACCTGGTTTGATATAATGGTTCAAGAGAAAGAGATCTAGTATAACTTTGCTGTTTCTATTCCCAGCAGCAAGATGCAAGGGGGTCAAGAGGCCTTTAGTTTTTCCATTGGTATCTGCATCATGATGAAATAAAGAAACCACTCTAGTATTATTCCATGTATAAGTATTGTGCAGGGGTGTCCAGCCATTGACAATTATTACATGAATATCTACCTGGAGCCACCAACTCATGGACAATGTCTAAGTGTCCACTGTAGGCTTCTCGATGAAGAGGGGTATACTCATTGTTATCCCTAGTATTCACATGAGTGGCCTTTTTGGAAAGTTGTCTCTGCACTGTAGTAAGGCGATTATTTTCGGCAGACCAAAGAAGAAATTTGATTGAATCCTTCTCCATTTTTTCTTGCAATTGATACCATTTCTCACTTTTTTTTCTTGTTCCTCATCTTCATCAGAATTGCCTAGCCAGAAACTTTGAGTGCCAGTGAGAATGAAGTGTCCATGTATTTCCCCAATAGTTCACATTGGATGAACTGGTCAAAAAAATCCGGTGAATTTTCTGCATCTGTTTGTTTCACTATTATTTATTTTCTCTTTTATCCTTTTTACTATTCTAAATTATTCTAACTGGAGAGTCGGGAATTGGTAGAGAGCAGAGGAAAGATTTTCCTCCGTATTCAAAGGTACAGACTGAAAATGAGGACCAGTGGTGTCTTCATGTGCAGCTTATTCTAGGAATGAGAAAATAGGAAATAAAACCTTCTACGTAAATTAGTTGGGAAATGGCAGAGCAGAAAGTGAAATGATGCAACCAAAAACATAAAAGCAAAATAAATTAGGATAATTATGGAGCAATCATATTACCTATGTGAACCATGAAAGGGAGAGAAGAAGAGAGAGACAGATGTGCAATGATCTAGCTAGCCACAAAATACATCCCTCTGATGAATTTATAGAGCAAACAATTTTATTTTTTAAAAGAGATGGAAATAAAATTTAAGATCAGATGTATCCATTGTTTTTAATTATATTTTTATTATCTTAAATACTTGGACAATGGAATTTCCATTCAACAAATCAGTTTTTTTTTAAGTATAATGGATCTTTATATAACTTTTCCACACCCTTCCAAACCTCACCCCACCTTAATTTTTCCTAGTTTCATACTATGTACATTGAATATTATACTTTCCCTCTCTTCCTCCATAACTCTCTTTATTCCTTCCTTTTGACTTCCCCTCACATCTTCCAAGTGATAGTTTCCTGATATATATTTTGTTGGATTAAAAGTTCACTTTTATAAGAAATTACACCTTTGAAATACTCTGCCGCAAATAGCATGCTTTGGTTAATATTTTTGTGTAAACTTGTATTAAAGTTCTAGCTTCCAAATATGAGACAGAACATGGGTCCTTTGTGTGTCTGGTTCTGACTTAGTTTAATTGATATAGTTTTAGATCTATCCATTTTGTTGCAAATGATGTAACAGTCTTCATAATGGATGGATGCAATCCAATTTTGTATAGGTGCCACACTTTCTCCAACCATCACTCCTCCAAAGAGCATCTGGGCTGTTTCTGTAACTTGGTGAATATTGCAGCAGTGAACATGGTTGTGAAAGTGATTTTACTGTAACTTTTTGAAAGAATTCATCACTGCCTTTATGGGAGCAATCCTCTAGCCAGTTTTCCAGAATAAGCACATCCCTCCCTTCACCTTCATCACAATGTATTGCAAGTCTTTAGAAACACAATTCCTCTTACAGGTCTCAATAAGCTAAAACCACACTGTGCCCATATTCTTTCAATACATTATTTCATAAATGTTCATATAATTTAGTGAGAACCTTCTATGTACTTTCCTAATGTGGAAATGAGGGACATGACAGAGTAAAAGTAAGAAATATGCAATTTAATTAGGTATTATCACATTTAAAATCATTTTCAGCTCTAATTCATAGCCTCACATAATATTATTTTAATCTTTATTTGATTACTTCAACTAACCCGTAAATTATAACAAGTGAGTTAAAAGCAAAGACAAAAAGTGTGGCTTGATTTTGACACTCATGTGTGAGGTTGCACAATATGGGCAAATAAATTGATTGGAATTAATACCTCTTATCCATTTTGTTAATGTAGAGATGGTTTTCCCAAACTTATTCTCGCAATTCGTATTCCATTCAGCAACAAGAAACATGTGATAATTTCCTTTGTTTTGCTCCGTATTAACTTTTGTTTCCATTTTATTTTATAATGGATGGTTTTATAAATCTACTGTAGATACAAAAATATGTTAAAATATTTCTATCCATATGCATTGATATACATATATATATACACACACATATATTACACAGGTTATAATGATAATGAATAACTTCAGTAACTGTACAATTTACTAAATTATTATACTATCGGCGGCTATTGCCTGGCATCCTGGTTGCTCGGGAGGCTGAGATCTGACAATCATGTTTTGAAACCATCTTGGACAGGAATTTCCAGGAGCCTCTTATCACCAAACAACCAACAGAAAATCAGAATTGGAACTGTGGCTCAAAGTAGTAGAGTGGTAGCCTTGAGAAAACAATCTCAGGGACATCATCCAGGCTCGTAATTCAAGAAAAACAATCTACGCAAATAAAATCTATTCAATTTACACTTGTGTAAGTAAAATATTTCCATCACTCAAATGCACAACCATGCTCATTTGCAAGGTAACTCTGTTTTGTCTAAAGTACCCCAAAACATTTTCACTTAAGTTGAAAGCTTTGCACCATGGGTTCATTCTCTCTCATGCATTTTTCCATTCAAATACTCAAATCTCAAAATTATTCAATTATTTAAAATCATAGCTTTTTACTTTAATACCCATAATATTAAAGTTTGAATTGAGTGTCTTGTGCCCCCTAAATGGGTGTTCTTATCACTTTGTCATGTCTCCAGCCCTAAATTATCCTGATTATCTTTCAGATACTTGTGTATGATCTTGGGCTCAGTCCACGTTATGTTATTCTTCCTGGAATTTAGAATAACAGGTGCATGGCATTGTGTACATATCTTTCTGTCCAGAGGATAGAGCTTTAACCTCTATCCTCACAAGAGTAGACTCCCATGTAGTCAGGATTTTCATAAGCTTGTCATAGCTGATGTTTTTTTAAGTCTTTTATTTCCTGCAAGTTCTTGAGTAATGAATTAATTTGTTTCCTTGGGTTGTTTTGTTTCATTTGAATGTATGTGTTGAGTTGTTCCTCACTTTTCCCTTTGTTTCTTTCAATCAAGTTCTTACCTAAAGTTCTGAGAAACCAATTCTTATTTTTCACGATAGTCAATGTGAACATGCTGCATTCCAAAGCAATTTCAGTAATATTTAAACACCTTCATATCTATGAATGGTATATAAATGATAAGTGCTGTGAAGGGTCTTTTTATTTTCACAGCAGTCTTTGTCATACACAGACAGACCATGAAACGTATGAAGATAATAAAACTACAGATGCTAGCAAGGAGAAGGAAAACCTATTACTAATTATTTGACAGAGGCTTCCTTTCTAGTGAAAGAAATACGTTGCTTGATGCAGGATTTCACAAAATTATATTGCTTGGAGGAAGCTAAACAATCATCTAATTCTACAGAATTGAGGGAGATGAATCGACCTTCTGAATAATTTACATTTGGGTCAAATAAAAGCCTGCTTCCAAAAAGAGAGTTGACTTTAGAGAAACAAGATGAGTTGTATGTAAAGAGGTTCTTAGCTGATTTTGTTAATTTGTAAACTAATACTGGGAAATAGATTACAGCAAGGTAAAAAAAAAAAAAAAAGAACTTCGCATTGAAATACTCATTTGTGTGTGTGTGTGTTTGTGTGTGTGTGAGAGAGAGAGAGAGTATGTGTGTGTGTACACATGCACGCATATACACGCAGGGGCATGTGCAAGTGCTCATTCATTCATTCATCATTCCTGAGGCTTGATAGTGCCTAGGCACTCTCCCTAAGCTTCTGTCACCGAGAATAGTGGTTTAACACTTGAGCCATTGTTCCACTGTTATTTTTTTGAGATAATCACATTTATTTTCAAGATTGGACTGGCTTTGAATAGTGGTCTTCATATCTCAGCCTCCTGAGTAGCCAGCTAAGCTTATTCAGCCTCTAAGTAGCTAGTTAACATTGGGCCTGTCCTCTATGCTTCAATGCTCTTTTATTCATTCTTGTCCTGAGGTGTTCACATGCCTAAATAATATATATGTCTAGTTGCTTTAAAAAAATACTCTTACTGCTTGGCAGTAGGGGCTTCTATCTGAACTAACTATTGAGGAGGCTTGAGAACAGAACCCAGGCCAAAAGTTTAGTGGACTTCCTTCTCAATCTATAGCTAGCTGCATTGTATTATTTCCACCATCCTGCACTATTTACAGGTTAAGATTGGAAGGACTGCAGAATCCAGGCCAGCCAAGGTAGGAATCTAGACAAGTTGGTTTGCAACTCTTATGCCATTGGTAATGAGAAGGCTAAAAATACAGATCAGGTGCTTGTTCTTGTGGAAAGGGAACCCCTATCCTAAAATTAACCAGTCTAACAAAAACAATACCCCAAGTTGAACACAATTTCTCACAACCAAAATAAGTATATACATTAACATCCAAAACTTACTACAATCTGCTCTTTGTTCTAATATCAGCTTCATCTGATTATCATATGATGTGAAAGAATCGTTTCTTCATTAAACTTATTATATATTTAAAAAGACCTAGAAAATTCTTTCTCACTTATTAAGTGCAAACGAATGGCAAATTGCCTCATTTCTTACATACTTAACTACCACTATAAATTCATCTTATGATTATTATAAATAGTGATATATTCTGATTTATTACTTTAGTTTGTAACAGTTTTTAATCTTTTAGCTTCTCTGCTGAAGTTGAAATATTTAAATACTATTATCAAATTTTATTACTTGGGTACTTAGGGCAGTTTTCTAAAAAGTTTTTAACCAATGGCTTCTAGTAATTCTGTTTTTTTTTTGGGGGGGGTGTCTGGTCCTGGAACCTGAACTCTGGGCCTGGGCGCTGTCCCTCAAGGCTACCTCAAGGCTAGCACTCAACCACTTGAGCCACAGCGCCACTTCTGGCTTTTTTTTTCTGTTTATGTGATTCTGAGGAATCGAACCCAGGGCCTCAAGCATGCAAGGCAAGCGCTCTACCAGTTAACCAACTTCCTAGCTCTCTACAAATTCTTAATTGGTATATTATTTAGTTTATTTTTAATTTCAATTTAATTTTATGGTAAAAGTAATGTACAGAGGGGATACAGTTACTTAAGTAAGGTAATGACTACATTTATTATGGAAGGAACATTGTTATCTCTTCCATTGATTTTTTTGAACACACAAAAAAAAACTACTGATGTTTCTCCTGTTGTTATTGACCAATGGATACTTTTCTTTCTTTGTTCATGCATTTTTTATTATAAAATTGATATACAGAGGGTTTACCGTTACTTAAGTCAACTAAAGAATACACTTTATTTTCTAAATTTCAAATTTTGAACTTCTTTTGTTTTGTTTCTTTAGTGTAATTCTTTTTTCAAAGTTGTAGATTAGTTAATTTAGTTTTGCATAATTATAACACATGTAAATTATTCAGACATATATTTTGCTTTCAAAATAGTTAACATGTGAATATGTAAAAAATTATTTTCTTAAATTTTATATGGTTGGTGAATTTAAATAATTTTATTTTGTTATAGTCCTAAACATATTTGTCCATGTAACAAATGCTGTATTTTCAAGAAGCACATACTTTATTAAAAAGGCCTTATTACCTGGTCACTTTTTGGAAATATTTGTACTTGAATTAAAAAAAAAATGTTTGAGCTGGGCATAGGAATTTGTGGTTTCAAATTTCTAACTATGGTGGGAAATGTAAATAGGGTTTGTAATTCGGGAGAGATTGACGAATTATGAGACCTTATCATAAAATTTCCAGAGTGAAATGATTAGAGATATAGCTATCCCTAGCAAGATATAGAGCACTTGGTTATCATCTTCTAAATCTTGAGTTAAAACACCAGTAACATCAATCTTTTGTCAAACTAAAAGGACAAATATTTCAAAATGTTTATTATTTAAAACTTGTTTGTAAAGTTCTCATGTCTTTTATTTCTTAATTTTCAATTTACTCAATCTATAAGAATCCAAGTATCTTGTGACTATTTTATTTCTACTAAACTTTTAAATAGTATGAGCAATACTATGATTTCATATATTAAAATACTTTTACTATTTGTGATAATTTCCTTTGTTTAATATAATAACAATATTCCAAATGTGTGTATGTGGTGTGCGTGTGTGTTTATGTGAATTTTGTGTGTGTGTGCTTTGTGTTTACTTTGCAATGCTTGGGAGATCACACAATTGCTTCACATATGTTAGGCCAATGTTTTACCACTGAGCTATTCTATCAAGTTATAATACAAATTGTATTATAAATTATGACTTTTAAATTTTCATTCCTAGTATGTTTTTTCAAAATTGTATATAAAATGTGATCCATCTTCTATCCACATTAGCAATTGTTATTGTTATTCTTTCTCTTATTTCTTTGAAAATGAATTATATTACTATTACAATTTCTTTACATTGTAACAGCTTTATACAATGCTTTATTTTCTATTTTATTTTTCCCATGTTATCTGACTTTCAGTCCAAACTATCAGGTGGATTAAAAAGAAACTAGATTCAGGACACTTTATTTTTCTCCTTGTCTTCTCTGAAGTCTTTCTGTTTTTTTGAAACAATACCAATGACATACAGCTCCTATGTGGTCCCCCTCTCGCTCTCTTCTGCAGTATAGCTCAAGTCGTTATCATTCAGCTTTATTATGTTGTACTGTTATCTAAATCTTATCTCATTCCTTAATTAATTTTAGTTGCATTGAGCAGTCTCTAAAGACATTTTCTATATATAATATCAGGGGTGTGTATTTTCACAAGGTGTGAAATATGAGTGACTATGAAATATTTAGATATCTCTAGAATATTGGTCCACCTGCTCAATAATCTCGTATGTAAATTCAAGGAATACAGGTCAGTCAGATCAATCTTGTAAAATGGTGTAGCTTGAGCCTTCATACTAGATTGAATAGTATTACCATGTTTAGTAGTGAAGACAACATAGTTCAACTATAAGAACAGACACATAGAATAAGGTAACAGATTTGTCAAAAATAAATTCTTAGTTTTATGGTCCACAGATTTTGAAAAGGATGTTATGGTTTTATGAAATAAAAACAGAATCTTAAATGGTTGTATGGGCACTATTGCCTCTCTAGATTTAAAGAACGATCTTAGACTACAACCTCAATCCTTTGTTTTTTTGTTTGTATGTCAGTCATGGGGTTTGAACTCTGGGCTTTTGCGCTATCCATGTGCTCTTCAGGTCAAGGTGAGCACTCTATCTCTTGAGCAACATCAAAACTTCCAGTTTTGTAGTGGTTTATTGGAGATAAGTGTCTCATGGACTTTCTTGCCCGGGCTGGCTTTAAACCACGATCCTCAGATCTCAGCTTCCCGAGTAGTTGGGAATACAGGCGTGAGCCACCGGCACCTGGCCTACCTCAAACCTTATAAAGAATGACTATCAAACTAAATGTGAGATGTAAAAACCTATAAAACCTAAATGTAAAAATTCATGACATTGATCAGTAAAGGTTTCTAAAAATTTGACATGGAAAATATTACTGGCTAAAGAAAAGCAAGAACTGGATTATATCAAGTGATAACCTTTCATAATTCAAGGGACACTATAACAGAAATGAAAACATATCCAACAGAGGGCACGTATTTGTTAATGCTACAATGTTAATGCTACAATGATTCTGAAACTTAAGTATTTTTATATCTTCTAATCTATATAAATTTTTCCTGAATAGGATATTTCTTTAAATAACATATGTAAATCAATAGCCAACAGGAGGAGCATATGAATTAAGCTCCTTTTTAGTGTCTAAGAAATAATAAAAAGAAAACTCACTAGTATGACCAAAATATAAAAAGAGGAGGCAAAATATAGTAATGCATTTGTGGAGAAATTGATATATTTCTCATTGTGATCGATTTGTATAATACTGCAGTTATTTTAGCAAACAAGTTTTCAAGCCTTCAAAAGGTGAAAAAGAATTGTATAGGATCCACGCATTACACTTCTATGAATGTATTAAACAGAAGTAAAAAACATTTTTGGACAGAGAATGTAATTGACAGTGAACTTGTATAGTATGTGTGAGACCCTGGAAATGATCCCCCAAATATAGAGGATGTATGCTGGGCAAATTCCGGTAACTGAATTTTATATCTATTTTAATGTCTGTTCTAAAATTTACAGCATTTCTATTTGAAGAAATGCAAGTTTGTGAAAACTAGGCTTTGAAAAACTATGAAGGTACAATTTACTTCCAAAGCACTAAAATGTATACAATAAAAGGTGATAATATATTGTAAGTGAATTACATGTCAGGAAAAAAAAACTATTGTTAAAACTTCTTCACACAATGCAGAATAGCTAAAAAAAATGCAGCATAGCTAAAAAGATGTTTTTGGTGTTGGCTAAAAACTCTTTCTAAACTACTGCATTTAAAACAAAGATGTGGGGCTGGGAACGTGGCTCAGTAGTACAGCCCTTGCCTTGCATGCTCAAGGCCCTGGGTTCGATTCCTCACCACCACATAAGCAAAACAAAAAAAGCCGGAAGTGGGGCTTTGGCTCAAGTAGTAGAACGCTACCCTGGAGATGAAGAGCTCAAGTGCCCAGGCCCAGAGTTCAGGCCCCACGACCAGACCCAAAAAAAAAAACAAAACCAAAATACAAATATGTGATTTCTGTTTATTTTGAAGGTATTTTGTCCGTTTGAATTTATACAGAGATAACTTAATCCAAAAGTATATGTGATAACTGGAATACCTATACCTAGGAATTATGCATCACTTCTAAGTAATTTATTTTTATTTTTATTTTTTTATTGTGAAAATACTGTACAGAGGGGTTACAATTACATGGACAATTTAATGAGTATATTTCTTATCAAGCATTGTAGCCTCCTCCTTTGTTTCCCCTTCCCATTCCTTCCCATCCTCCCCCGCCGCGCCACCCAATCCTCCTCCCTACACCCCCCACCAAAGTTGTAAAGTTCATTTTTTGGCATAAGGACTTGTATATCTCATTGTTGCAATGGGTCCACCTGTATCCCTATTTCTTTCCCATGGTTTCCCTTATTTGCAATATTTAGTATATGTCTGAGTCAAGCAGAAAGTTCAGATAAGGTGATGTTAAGGAAATTAACCCTAAGATATGTATTCAAATGTTTTTTTTCTTTCATGCAATTGTTTCTAAAACATTTATAAGATTATTTCTTTGTTGTTTTGTATGTCCCTCCCCCACAGTATAACCCCTGCTTTCACTGTATTTGATGTCGGTATAATTTGTAGAGGGGAAGGGGAAAAACTTCTAAGTAATTGAGAAACTTTTCTGGAAGAAACTTTTAGGAAATGACAGAAGACATCTATGCATCTGCATTTTATGAAAGTCATATGTTACTTGCTCAATCAAATGGCTTATCTCTTCCTTACTAGGAAAAACGTATTATCAAGATAAGAGCCAAAAGCAGTGAAAAGAACAAAATACACAATCATCTTGATTTATTTGTGAAAGTAACAAATGAAATAAAACAATTCCACTCAAACGACTCCAATATTAGTATATGTGAAGATGTTCCTGAATGCCAATATCCATTAAATTTTTGGAATTTTAATTTCTACTAACATATGAAAACTAGAAGAAGAAAACAAACATAGACTTAGAGTGAACCAGCCTTGAAATAATTTTCTTAATTGTTTTGAAATTACAAAAGAATTGAGACTCCTTTGCTTTGGAAACCATTTAAAAATATTTATCAAATGATAATTCAAATACCAAGCAAGAGTAATTTTATATAATCATTATAAATATCATTTTATTACTTTTGTAAAATAGAATAAAAAAACCAGTCCCAATATATGACCTACCTATCATTATTATTAACTTGTAATCATTACCTAAATATCTTAAACAATCTAAATAGTCATGTCTTTAACATAGACGTAAATATTCTATACTTTTTTACTTAACATTTTTCAAGGGTATGTATTCATGTTTCTAAGAAATATTCACAGCAGTTAAAAGATGCTTTTGTGAAATTAATGTGATACAATTGGTGTTGTGGGTGTTGTTTGCAAGGCCTGGGCATTGTCCCTAAGCCTTTTTATTGTCAAAGACAACACTCTATAACTTGAGGAAAAGAGCTAATTCCTGTTTTTAGTGGTTAATTGGAGATAAGAATCTAACAAGTACTGTTCGGTCTGGGCTAATTTCGAAAACAATTCTAAGATTTCAGCACACAGAATAACTCGTATTATAAGGGTGAGTTACCGGCACTTGGTTTCATGAAGTTATTTATTAATTATAATTATGTTTTAAGATGTTTGTTTCACTATGATGTATATCATTCTGCAAATAAATTTAGATATATGTATATATTTCTGATGACAAATAATCTCTAAAAATGAACTATTCTACACATAACATATATATGACAGACTCCCTCTAAAACATTTATGTTAGTATTTTTACCTTTTTCATTTCAAAGATATACAGTCTATTTTTCTAAAAGTTTCCTAGAATAAAATAACTAATATTTCAATATAAAGTAGAGTTTATTACTTTCAAGGGAATTTTAGGTATACACATGATATTGTAGTTACATTTACAGTATATTACTTGAAAAGGTTCTGCCCAAACTCTTAAATATTTGTTTGTAGTTAAGGAGAGAGAGGAAGTTAATTAATACTGATTAGGAATTTGCAATGCTTCAAAAAATCTATTCCATAATTTGTTATAAGCACACAGTCAAGTTACCTGATATGGTTTAGTTTTTTTGATTATTTGTTCAAAATTTCAATATGGATGCATGCACAGTGGTAACATTAAAATTATTAATCAATAGACAAATAATAGTAAAATCATAGACACATATCCGACGTTCAATAATTAGCACTTATGATGCTAATAATAATTTGGATGGAGTGTAGCCTAACAATGACGGTGTTGTGATTGAAAAGGAAAAAAAAAAACTTTAATTATCTTTGAAGCTAAACTTCCCACATTGAGTGCATAGTTATAAACAGCGTTGGATGACATACAATAAAAAGAGGAAGGCTGGGAAGGTGGCTCAGTGGCAGAGTGCTGGCCTTGCCTACATGAGGCTCTGGGTTTGATTCCTCAGCACCACATAAGCAGAAAAGGCGGGAAGTGGCACTGTGGCTCAAGTGGTAGTGTACATTGAGCTGAAGAGCTGAGGGACAGTGCCAGGCCCAGAGTCCAGGCCCCATGATGAACCAAAAAAAAAAAAAAAAAAAAAAACCAGAATAAAAAGAGGAGAGTTTCAATATCAAGAAATACAATCACATAAACAGGTAGAGACAGTAAAAACCCTAATGTTATGCCAGCAGTCTTTCTAATGTATACTCACTGTTCTTGGTGATATTATTTTCTTATAAATAAAATCTATTATTTACATATTTTGATGGACTAAGATGTAGGTTTCAACTTAATGTGATTAGTTCAAATAACTTTCTCATATAGACACTACTCAATAACCAATGTTTCCAATGATATATTAAGAGTATGTTCTTCATTACAGCTGTAAATACATGACACAATATACATAATACCACTTACTTATCTGCAGTTACCATAAAAGGACACAAGCTGCAGAGCCAGGAGTTAAAATTTATTTTTATTTCTTCATGAAACTATTTCTGACTTTATACCAACAAACTGAATTTGACTCTTTCCTTATTTGTAAGCTAAGGTAGAAAATGTAAGGACTGTTTACTTTCTTTTTCCTTGCTCTAGAAGTCAATATTTATATTCTTCAATATTTCTAGTAGATTACATCCATTTACAGATGAGAAATATAAGACCAACAGTCGATGTTGTGAGTAAATAATGGTACTAGAATTTTTGTCTGAGTTCTTCACTCTGTGTGCTTACAAGGAGAGCCATTTGGTGATGGAGAGGACCAATATGAAAAGACTATGGAGAAAAATGCATACTTTGTAAACAGTTGTTTTAGGACTGAGTGACTGGTGATGAGTATTTGCAATAGGCTGGTGTCAGGGGTATAAAAAGGAGTACATAGAAATTACATTAGTTACAGAAACTGAGAAAATCTTGATCGTTCATCTAATGGATGGAGGTAGGGTAAGAGGAACTCTAAAGTGTTTCCACATGTCTGTCTCCTAACTATGTTAGTTACATTCTTGATGATAAGGACTACAGGTGGAAAAGATGGATTTAGAGGAAAAAACTCTCTGATTGTTCTAAGGTTTATGTAAACAGATGCAAAGATAGGTCTGTTTGAACATCATCAAAATATCCACGAACATGAATATGAAAAATAATAATAAAATCAGGGACATTATTAAAGGGAAGAGGAAAAGGAAAGTTCTGCTGAAAGTGTGAACAATGTGAGTATCAGTGTGGATAAGATTGGAGGAAAGAGATAAATAAGGAAACAAAAAAGTAATAAACACAGATTTACAGAAGAAAAGGAAGGAAAGAATTTTCAGGAAGATATTGAAGAAAATCTACTATTTGGATTTGAAAAGTAAAAGGACATAGACAAGTTCAATAAGAACAGTGTTTTGGTGAAAGTCATATTAATAAAATGTTGAGATATGAATGTGAAGACATAAAATTCTGGATCCATAAATTCAACAGGTCCTGTTGATTCTAAATGTTGGGAACAAATGCTTTTATCCTGACCTTAGAAATATTATACAGATATAACTCATGAACTTTTTTTAGAGGTATT
>NW_024872102.1:0-21205 GCF_019054845.1 Dipodomys spectabilis
GGAAAGTGAAGCATGGGAAACAGCAACATGGAATTGAGAGACACTGTATTAGTAATTCTATTAAAAGCACAGAAGCATTATCTTTAAGGTCTATATTCCATCAAAAGCTTCATTATTAGTTAAAAGAAAAAGAATAAAGTAAAAGAATAGATCTCTTCCTCTGACTTAGACTGCTTGTCCAAAATAAAGTGTGATCTGAAAACTGAACACGATATCTTAAAGAGACTCATCCTGGAAAAACAAACAGTTGGGAAAAATAACTTTTCTTGATAAAATGTGTTTAAAATTTTTGTTTATCTCACGAATGGACAACTGTCTTGAGTATGTTGCAAAATCCATCCTTTCTTTTAAGGACTTACCAGACACCAATGACCAAAATTTAACAAATAGGTCAGTCTAGAATTCTCTGAGCCTAATTGATGAAAGTGTACTTGATGTGTTTATCTTTGTTCTCACACTTTGTACATTTAATCACTCTTAATAAATATGAGTTAATCCCTCAACCTCCCTTTGAGCACAGGTATATTGAATGCTTTAACAACATGAGGAATTTATGGTTAGATATGCCCATACCCATTTCTGGGTTGTGCACTATCTTTTTGCCTTTCCTTCACTCTGCTTTACTAATAAACTTTCTTGACCTTTACTTTGTATCCTCAAATTCTTTTCTGAGTCAACTTCAGGAACTCAGTATGCAAGGGCCAGGCAGATGACTTCTCCCTTTTGGAGACCTCCTTGCTGGGGCATCAGCGATCAGCAATCCTGTACCAGTGGTATTATCTTCAGTGTGGTCTTGCTGTCGGTTGCCTGCTGGAACATTACTGTGTAAGTTGAAAATGGCTGTCTAAGCAGGTTTTGGTGGCTCAGATTTGTATTCCCAGCTACTCAGGAGGCTGAGATCTAAGGATTGCAGTTTGTAACCAGCCTGAAGAAGCAAACTCTGTGAGATTCTTATCTCCAATTAACCACCAAAACCCCCAGAATCCCCAGTGCTCAAGTGTTAGAATGCTAACCTTGAGTAAATAAATTCAGGGACAGAGTCCAAGCCCTGAGTTCAAGCCCTAGAACGGGCACAGAAAAGGCTTCTTGTTTTGACATGTAATTTCTAAATTCTAATTTACAGTCCTGTATATTTTCTATTTTCCCAATTTGACTGTGCGTTTATGAAACATAGCTATACATGTGGTAGATTCCTTCATGTGACTGATTACCCTTGGCACAAACTGTACAGTTGCATGAGCTTCTTAAATAAAAATAGAATAATGATCTTTCCATCTGGCAAAGTCGCATAATTAAAGTCATCAGCAGTGCATAGAATTAGCACTTCATGTTTTTTTTCACAGGTTTGGACAGCATGCATCATCTGTTTGACAGATGGAATTGCTTTTTTAAAAAATATTGTTCAATTTTGTTCTAATTTCTATAGCTACACAATCCCTTTCGAGGGCCTCATGGAAGATAAAGTGTCATGGGCCCCGGATAATTGTCTTTAGGAATAATCTGTTAGCTTGCTTCATTATTTATCACCAGAAACTCTTAACTATGTGCCATTAAAGGCCAATCTGTCCAATATGACATAGGAGAGAACTTTACAGAGCACAGAAGGATACTTTGTATTCTCTAGCTGGAAATAGAAAAAAATGACATCTTTGCTTGGTGGAAACATTTTCTTAGAACCTCTATGTACTTAGTTCTAGGTGTTTGTATAAGAGTTACAGATGGTTTGTGCTTGCATCTGCACATTCTAGCTTTAGTTATCCCTTCAATAGTAATTACTAGAGTTGTTGACATGTCACAGACTCTGTTCTCTCATGTTAAACCTGAATAAACTTGAGAGCTAAAGTCACATGCTTAGTAACAGAACAACCTATATAAAGTAGATACATGTAGCTTAGTAGTAGGCAGAATGATTTATTTTGGTTTCAGATATGTAAGAATGTCCATAAGGAAGATAAAGCAGAAAAATAATCTCTTATTCAATTATAGGTAGAAGTATAGACAATATTCAAATCAGAGGGACAGGTTTTAAAACTATCTGCTATTAGGCATTTGTCCAAGTAATGGTATGATAATATGGCCATTGTATTTTGTGGGTTGTGGGGCCTGAACTCTGGGCCCGGGCTTGGTCCCTCAGCTCTTCAGCTCAAGGTTAGCGTTCTAGCAGCCCTATGAGTTCTATTAGTCCTGCAAGTCTTAAAACTGTACTTCCTTAATGATGGGATAGGAATTTCAGCCTTACTGGACTTAGTATTGTTTTCTACGTCTTTTTCTATCACCTGGCCAAAATTATGATACATAGTTACGGAATTAAAACTTAAGAAAGTCATTTAGGGCTCTGGGAATGGGGCTTCATGGTACAGTGATTGCCTAGCATGCATAAACCCTGGGTTCAATTCCTCGGTACCCAAGAGAAACACTGGAAGTGGTGCTGTGCCTCAAGTGGTAGAGTGCTAGAATGGAGCAAAAAAAAAAAAAAAAAAAAAAAAGCTCAGAAATAATTCCCTAGACCTGATTTTATTCCCCAGGACTGCCAAAACAAAAAACAAACAAACAAAAAACAAAAAAATTATTTACTTAGTAAATGCAAAATAAAGAACCCATACTTGGAATATATACATGTTCCTTCCATATTGACACCTGGCAATAGTCCCTAATTCATGTACCTATATTAAGATACTGTGTTGAAAAAAAAGTTTGTTCATTATGTCACAACAATTAATGCCAGGAATGTGCTTAGATGTCAGGTGAAGTTTAATTCTGGAAATTCAAACATTCCAGGCTTTTAATTGGTCATTGCTAATCACAATTAGAAGGGTAGTCTAAGTGAGATTTGGAAACCTTTTTGGTCATTCATGGCACCGAAAAATCAGAGGCTCCTCTGGGACCCTCCTTAAAGGAGTACTGGTCTGAGAAGAGGCTGTTTTTGCTGATCATATTCACTGGATCCTGCTTTTGTGGAATCCTTATTGCTATGGAAAACTCAGGACTAGACTACAGGAATTGATAACTGACTCCTGCAACAACAGAATCATCTCAGTAGTGAAATATCCATCCATAAGACACTTTAAAACATCCATATCTTTGTTTCTATGCAGTAGAACACTTTTAAAACAAGGTTATTTCCTTTTGTTCTATGCTGGCCTTCAAATGGCACATAGTTTCCTCTTGTAATACTTTCAACTAGAAGATTAGAGACAAGTTTCATATGAGTAAAGAACACACTCGCAAAAGTAAGGGACAGAGTTTCCTTCAAGCTTCGGATTTTTTCTTGTACAGTAAAAAGGAAAGCATAAGTTAATTTGAACTTTGTCATTCCTCTATGTTCAATTCCTCTCCGAGGATCAGTTTCCACATACAGTAACAGTTACCTCCAATAACAATCTATGGTGCTGCTTGAGGTATAGTGAATGTTTTCTTTCTTCATTGAAATAGCACAAGAACACCTTTGGACATGAGGTACCACGTGTTTCAGAGACAACTTAGTAAAGAGAAAATATGAAATTTAAATTGCTTATAAATACATTATCCATGAGTACATTGAGTTTAAACTACATAAGTTCTCTGTAAAACAAGGTAAATTTTAATGGGAAGAAGGTTCTCAGATCATTTTTTGGGTATATGTGCTGCGCATTATTTCCCAAGTGTACATGAGTTAACAGTAAGAGAAACAATAGCAATAATTGGAGAAACAGAAGTTCTGTCTTTAAATATAAGACAATATAGAAGACTATACAAATAAGACAACATTGAAACAATGAAGCCAAGTCCAGTATGTAGATTTATGGGAGTAATATAGGGATAGCATTACTCTTAAGTGGAACATGAAGTATGAGGCCAGTCCCTTTCTAAATCACGCTTGCTAATCATGCAAATTTGTGAAAAGTACAAAGGAGGAATAAATAATTCTGGTTCCAATGCAAGTCAGATATAAGAGCATGAACTTAACTGGAAAAAAGTCTATCTTGAGAGAGCAGGGATTATACTAGCAATGAACTGGTGGCTAAGATCACATTTCTTTTTCTTTTCTTTACATATCTATCTGTCTATCTATCTATCTATCAAGTTGTTGGGGGTGGTCTTGGCACTTGAACTCTGGGCCTGCGCACTGTCCCTCTGCTACTCAGCTCAAGGCTAGCTAGTGCTGTACCACTTGAACCATAGGGGCACTTCAGTTTCTGGTAGTTAATTGGAGAAAAGAATCTCCGGGACCTTCCTAGCTGGGCTGGCTTTGAACCCCAATCCTCAGAACTCACTGTCACCCATGCTTAAGATCACATTTCTAACAGTACACACTCAGGATATGTAATGTCTATGTTCATCTATCTTTATATGAATTCTTGAGTTAAAAATCTGGGCTACAGCTTAGACTTTATACTCACAAAAATGTTTGTAGTTTAAAAATTGATAGTACTGGAAAAATAAAACCTAAGAATATAAAGGAGTCTGGGAAGTTCAGTTTGCATCCAGCCTGGGCAGAACAGTCTTTGAGACACTACCTATAATTCATCAGACAATAGTTGAATTGGATGAATGGCTCAAGTAATGGAATACAAGTCATGAGCAAGATTGCTGAATAAGAGCTTGAGACTTTTGCATATATACGTACAAACATACACATACACACAGAGACACTTATATGTGCACACACAAACACACAAATGAAACAACTCTCATAATATGTAGAAAAGTTAGTAAACAATAGAAAATATGTTCTGAGAAAGACTAGAATCAAGTGATAATTTTTAATATTAGAAAATATTCAAGTGAACTTTCTTCAAAAAAGTTTGAGACTATTACATAGGTAGGGACTAGAGATATTAAGAGAATCAAGTAATCATTATTAAAGGGATAAGATCCATGGAGGAATGAATCAGAGACCTTTGCAGGTGCATCTGAAAATGTTCATATCCTGTCAAATGTTAGAACATCTTTGAAAATTGTACATAAACAGTGTGAGCAGTCAGTCTAGTGGATAAGAAAATAGGATAAGTTCAGAATTGCTAGTCTGTATCTAGATTAAATAAACCAAGAAACTATCGCAGGGTAATTTGATACAAGCCTGGAATTCTAGCACTCAGACTAAGACATAATTTTAGAGATTGGAATTACATAGTGATACCTTCCCTGGACCAGGTAGTATAATTTTGTCTCAATAAAACAAACCAAACTACAAGAAAGGAATTCACAGTTGGAAGGTTGGGCTAATTTTGTCATTATGTTTTGAGAAGTCAATTTTCCTATTGAAATGCAACGCATATTTAAATCTCAGTTGTGTTTAAATGCTCTCTTCAATACAAAACATTCCTAGATGCAAAATGGCTCAAGATTCCCATTCAAAAATTTGAAAAAAGTAAGTAAGCATCATTCTGTTGGACTCCAAAGAACTGATGAAGGATTACAAAAGCTTAAGCCTGGAGAAATATCAAAGTTCGTCTAATGTAGGACTTTGTAGACCTTGCTAAATTAGTATTTAGATATGAAATAAATATTTTGGTTTTGTTTGTAATTTCATATTCTATAGGATAAAACAAAATTATTTTTAAGTAGAAGGTTTAATTGACAAATTCATAAATAATTCTGGCATTCTATTTTCCTAGAATATTATTTCAAGAGAGATATTATTAGAATTTAGTTAATAGATAACTCCTACAGTTCATGTATAGCATGATAATGTGAATAATCTAGAGAGAGTTGCCAACAAATGGATGATATTAATTTATAAATTTAGAAAAAGAGCAATTTTTAAGAGTTTGGTATTAGATGCTATGAAGAGAATAATTGTATGACATCTTTCTTCTACCTCTGTGTAACACAGGAAGAAATTTCCTTAACTATTTGCCTCTTTATGCAAGAAGAAAAATGCTAGGTTTAGGGTTTGTTTTTATTTTATTGGTTTGACCTAGGGCTTGAACTCTGGGCCTAGACACTGTCTCTGAGCCTGTTTATGCTCAAGGCACATGCCCCATCACTTCAACCTCAGTGCCACTTGTGACTGGCTTTTCCTAAGAAGTTTATTAATGATAAGAATCTAAGTATCCCTCCTGCCTGCATGGGCTTTGAACCCTAATCTTCTGATCTTAGCATCCTGAACATCTATAATAGTTAAAAAAGTATTGTTTACTCTTGAAGAATTAGTTATTTCAGATGCTTCATAGTTTTATCCTCTACCCGAATGTTGCTATTTTTCTGTTGACTTCTCAATCTGTAATACCCCATTGGGAACTTTATCTATTGCAGAATTTCATAACATGCAAGTAGGTACTGTTTTGAATCTCTCAGGTATGAAATGTTCAGAATTTGAAAATGAGTAGTTATTAGTCATAGGAATTTTAAAGAACACATATATTCTGTCCTCCTTACAACTTACTTACTTTGAAAAGTTATGCATTTCCATAAAATTAAACTGTTTTTGGTTTTAGTATGAGAAAGTACCAAATTTATGTTTTTGGAAAATATTGGCAGGTATATTGTGAAAATATTGTCTAGTTGGATGACATTCAAGTTGATGACCCTCTGATAAAGAAGGGGTAATTAAATCAAATTAGATGCCAAATAGAATTAATTTTAAAACAGTTTCTACCTAAAGAATAATATTTACCTTACCATTATAGTAAAATTATATTTTATGCAGCTTATTTTTTAAATTTTATTAACAAATTGATGTACAGTGGGGTTACGGTAATTGTAAGGTAGTGTATACATAACTTTTCAAACTTGTTACCCCCTTCCTCATTTTTCTCACAGTTTTCCTTCATGCTAATACCTCACAAGCTGTAATGTCTATTTCCAACATATTGTCTTGTGAGTATTGCTATTGCATTGGTTTGTCCTTTGTCCTTTGTCTCACCATTTTGTCGTTCCTCTTCTCTTGCCAAATTAAGATGAATGCATATACAATACACAGGGTAACAAAATCAAATACAGCAGGGGTAAACCATAGGGAAAAACCCAAAAGAAAATAGAAATCACAAAGTACATTAAAAACAAAAACCACAAATAAAAATCTCTTTTTCCATATCTTGGAGCTCATTCTGCTCAACATCAGCTTATATGGTCATATATACACATAAAAAGCCACTGGAAAATAAGAGTTGCATGGAAAGTATTTCAAGAAAACAACCTGTTAACTGTTTTTGATGGTAAAGGTGGAATTAGGATTGGTGAATTCGCAGTTCTGATAAAGGCATTTCAAAAGAGTTTTAAAATTATAACAGGTAAAGTTGAATTGTTCAAACTTTTTAATAACTTATCCCATGAAGACAATTTTAAATTGCCTGGGAAAATAGGCTTTTATGCACAGAAATCCATGGAGACTTAGTGGAGAGGGAGCAATGTGGGTGAAGATGGCTCTTTTTCACACTAAACAAACAAACCTCAGAAGCCTTGCTGTAAATCTTGTAGGTTCCTTTGAGAATTGTCCTTACCCAGGAAATGTACTCTCATTGTGTGAAACAAGGTTGTAGTGGAATTTAAATTCAAAGTTCTTTAAAAAATAAGACATCAAAATTTGTGAATTGACCTTTAATTACCAAACAGTAATTTCCTGAAAAAGATTATTTGGGTCAAAATATTTAGGAAGAAAGTGCCCTTCACAATGAATGAAGGTATTGGGATTACACTTATGTTTGTAATACTTTCCACAATGTCTTTGCACATGAAGCATTGAAATACAGAAAAAAAAACAAACATCTGATTGGATACTTCATACCAATGATTTCACATTTCTAAGTGGCTCACAGAATATAAGATCCTTATTAACATGAAATAGTGAAGATTTCTCTAATGGGCTGAGGGTCTGAAGATTGTGATTCAAAGCCAGCTGGAACGGGAATGTCTATGAGACTCTTATCTCCAATTAACCACCAGAAAACCAGAAGTGACACAGTTGCTCAATGGGTAGAAGACTCACTTTGAGCTGAAGAGCTGAGGGACAGTGCCCAGGCCACATTTCAAGCTTCATGAATGACCAAAAAAAACGGTGTGGGGGACAATTATTGTATTTGCTCAATTATATCCTCCAATCCACAAAAATTATATGTCTCCATTTATTTAGATGTTTGCTTTTTATTCAGCATTGTATAATTGTCAGTGATAGTGGGTGAACAACACTGAAATACATTTTGACAATGTGTGAAGACAGCACAAAGAAATTCACAGAAAACAGTTGAAAACTAAGGGGCAATGGGAATGGAGAAAGACAGAAACAGGTTAATCAGGCCCTTGATCAATATGTGAGTGTGTTAAGTATTTCAGTAAGATATCTTCTTACAAATAATACACACCAACTAATAAATATCTTCCAAAGGCATTGGTATTCATGTATGACAGAAAGGATAAATACGAATTCTGTGGTGAAATGAAAGAAAGATAGATGAGAAAACATACTTATAGTAATTGTGTAAATAAGAAATTTGGTCAACATTCTGAGGGCTCATGGCTCATTGGACTAAAAGGCTGTTGGTATCTAAGATAATACTAGAATATTAGACATGAGCCTATCTTTAAGACTGTTTAAAGCTATTGCTTTTCTAGTCAGTATTCTTTTTGTTGTTGTTAGTGGTGGTGGTGGTCGTCGTGGGCCTTGATCTCTGGGTCTGGGCGCTGTCCGTTAGTTCTGCAGCTCAAGGCTAGACCTCTACCATTTGAGCCATAGAGTCACTTCCATTTTCTGGTGGTTTATTGGAGGTAAGAGTCTCATGGACTTTTTCTGCCCAGGCTTGCTTTGAACAGCGATCCTCAGATCTCAGCTTCCTGAGTAACTAGGATTATAGGTGTAAGCCAGCAGCACCGGGCTTAGATCAGTATTCTTATTTCAAGGAAAAAATACAAGTGTTTGGAACCAAGCTGTAGAAGACTGCTTTTTGGCTTTAGAAGAGAGATGGCAGGTATGTTAGGAGTAGATAGATTTAGAAAAAAATGAACATATTAGTGCATATGGAAAGCTATAAAACATTTTAGCAAAGTTCCAAAAATGGTAAGGACATGAACTTGACAAAAAAAAACTTAACTTCCTTGACAATAAAGGACATGTTTGGGAGTTCTGTCTCTATTGTTACTGTTGTAAATGTGCAATGCAATTTTATTCATTTTTGTTGTTGTTGTTTCCTTTGTATCTTTCTCCTATGGCATATCCCTTCTTATCACTACTCAGTTTTGATGCCCTGCATCTTGTAATTACATGTCTAATCTAGGGAGGGGAACGGGAATTACAAAACGCTGAAACATGGACACAAGATAACCCATTGCACTAAAGATACCCACAAGACAGTATAATGCAAAGGAACTTTACCACTTCATGCTGCAAAGGGTGGGTAAATAAGAATGTGGGATCTGGGGGAGGGAAGCGATAGTGGGACAACAACAAGGAAGGGAAAGGGTAACAATGATCAACAAGTAATGTACTCATTGCCTTACTCATGTAACTGTAACCCCTCTGTACAACATCTTAACCATAAAATTAAATAAAGTAAAATCAATAAAGGACATGTTTGGCAAATAAAATAAAATGATAACTTACTGACAAATGAAAGTAATAATATACATGATGTGTCTATAGACATGTATATACACATCTGTATATTCATATATATACAGGTATTTGTATATATTTACATATAAATATGAATATATGCATATGTACACAGTGTGTATACATATACGCTTATTTAAAGAGACAAATAATATATTAAGAGCATATTAATGACAATGGAAAACTTTAACCATCCTGTATAAGTTATCAAAAAATCAAAATACATATCTCTATAATAATATACCAACAACCAAAGAACATATGGAAAATTCATAAGAAAAGTTAATACATAGACATTGCATACATATAAAGGTTAGTAGAAATAGAAACAACAATAAGATAGCACTGCACAACCACTATGTAGAAATTGGAATCCTTATACATTGGTGCTTGGCACTTAAAGTGATATAGTCAGTTTGTGAAACATACTGACGATCTTTTAGATATTACACAGAGTTGCCTCTATGATTCACCATTTTGAATCATAATTTTATATACAAAATAGATTTCAACATACGTCCAATGAGACACATGTACAAGAATATACGTAGCAAAACCTTTTATAATAACATACAATAAAATATTGAAATTCCCATTGAGGACGTTACACCCGTATACACATGCATACAAAACAATATGCTCTATCCATTAGAAAATTTAAATGGACTTACTTTGGAAACACTAATTTTACATGGGGGAAATTAATAAAATAGACTACATTTTCTATTTATGTGAGTTCTTTTAATTGCCACATCTGTAGAGGTAGTATATGAAATAATAGCTGCTCAGGGGGAGGGTGGGTTGAAATGATGACAAGAAGTGAGTACTAATAAATATTGGAGCATTTTGAGAGGGTAGTGATGATAAAATGTTCTAAAAGTGAAGGTGATATTCAGAGTCCAACTCTTTAACATTCCAAGTATTATTGTACTTTATTGAAGAATTACAGATTGCATTTGCATTAACCTTAGGAAAAATTTTAGAATAGTAGTGGGTGAATCTTCGTGAAAATTTAGAATTTAAAATTACAGAATTCTTAAAGGCAAACATTTATTATGTTGATGAATAAGACTATCAATAAAATCTGATATGATATATCCTCTGAGTGACATATGACATTGTGAGTCAGTGAATATTCTACAAAATTATGTAAATTGAAGGATGAGATAGGATTGAGAGGGATGAGGGATGATGATCATCAAGATGCATTGTATTGGGCTGGGAATGTGGCTTAGTGTAGACTTAGTTGTGTGAAGCCCTGGGTTTAATTCCTAAGTTCTACATAAACAAAAAAAAGCTGGAATTTGCACTGTGACACAAGTCGTAGAGTTCTAGCTTGAGGAAAAGAAGCTCAAGTACATTGCCAAGCTCTGAGTTCAAGCCCCAGGCTGGCCAAAAAAATAGATGCATTGTATTAAGATATACACTACCAGCTCATGCCTGTACACCTAGATACTCAGGAGGCTGAGGACTGAGGTTTGAAACCTGCCCAGGTAGGAAAGCCTGTGAGATTCTTATCTCCAATTAGATCTCAGAAAAATCTGAAGGTATTGCAGTGCCTCAAGTGATAGAGTTCAAATCTTCATCCATACGAGATCAGGGACAGCGCCCACACCCACAGTTCAAACCTCAGGCGAGAAAGAAGAAAAAAAATCTCAATAAATAGTATTCGTAAACTGCTTTGCCAAACAGCAACACCCATACAACTACTTAAAGTTAATTAAAATATGATTAGAATAAAATGAAAGTCATTTTGTGGACCAAACATAGATAGAATACAAAAGTTTCTTACATGGGCAAAGTAAATTTTATATCACACAGTTTGAGTTGAAATTTGTTCTTCAGTCTTCTTAAATCATTTATGCAATTGACAATACTGCCAGTCATAGGTCAATTTCCGTGAGGAACAGATTGAATTCTGCTTTCTCTTCATAGCAATCCATAAAGGAGAATTTTTGTGCTCTTTTTGACGTATATCTGATATTTTAAAGTAGATTTGTCATAATATAGTATTAATTTAATCAATCATTTCATTAGGGCGATGTTGGTCAGTTTTTTCCAGTAAATCTTATCCTTTATAATAAATGAGAGCATGCTGTGTCACTCTCCTATTAAAATGACAAAATACTTTATAAGATGAGCTTGAAAGGAGGAAACATTAATCTTAGCTTCTAGTTTTATACATTTCAGTTTATGTTTCTTATCCTCATTACTTTGGGTTGGTGGTAGCACAGTGTCCCATGTCAGGAACATGTGATAGATTATGTGTATTCATGGGATCCAGGAAGTAAAGAAGAGGAGGAATAGGAGTGGGAGAGGGAGAAAGAGGAGGAGGGGGAGAGAGAGAGGGAGAGGGAGAAGAAGAAGGAGAAGGAGAAGGAGACAGAGAAGAAAAAGAAGGAAGAGGAGGAAATGACTTTGATCTTAACGTCCTCTTTGATCACAAGTTCTCAGTGACCAAATCTCTACAAATGTACCCTCTTGAAAAGGTTCACCACCACTTTATGGCAACATAGTGAATATTAATTATTAATCCCAATCCTTTATGATTTCAGATTCAATTTCTAGAGTGGTGGGTAGATATTTCTATACAATTGTGATGACAGTCACATAATTTACACGACATAGGTTTGTCCTGAAGTTATTATTTTCTATGAAATAATATCCAAATGATACACTACACTAAGAGTTAAAGGAAAATTTGCAAGGTGTATGGGACGATGTAATTCCCTCCAGATACACATGTTGAAATTCTCTTTCCCTGTCTGGTCACATTTGACTCAACCTTTCAGAGATGACCCTGCAATAATGATCCTGATAAAAGAAGCCTAATATAACTACTCTGCCAGGTGAATGTCCAGCAAATAGATTATAATGAACTAGAAAATGGACCCCTATAAGACAAGAAATTGCTTTGAATAATCATTTTTATAATCAATGTTCAAGTGTGGGTATTATACTCCTGATGTTTTTAAGCAATTTACTTTGGAGTATTCTCTTATAACAGCCCAAAGGCTGACAAAAAGCAAAGGAGTTTTAATTTAAATTTTAAATTTTCTGAAATAAAGATTCATAGTATTTTATTATTTGAATTTTATTCTCCAAACCTTCAGGTTAAAAATATTTTTAAATGTGAATTGAATTGAGGTTCAATTCTCTATTCAAATGTCATAATTAATTTTTTGAATATTTTTTATTATCTTTTATGTAGTTGTACAAAGGAGTTGTCATTAACTGAAACAGTTTATGGATACCATGCATCTTGATCAATGTCACCGGTTCCAACATTCTCATCCACCCTTCACAATCAACCCCACTCATTACATATCTCAATATTATATTATGTACAGAATTACATGTCATTTAACAAAGCAGTTTATGTGTACAATGAACCTGGAATTCTGTTACCATTTCAACATGTTCATACCCATTAAACACTACCCCTTGCTTTGTGTATTTTAATTCTGGGAAGTATGCAATGGATTCTTGCCTGTATTCTATCCTTTTCCCCCTCAATTTCCTACCCCTCTCACATTGCCCCCCACTGTACTCTTTTCTAGTACACATTTACTGGTATTTATTTTTTTGGACTTTGACTTAATATTTTAAGAGAATTATAGTATTTTCACTCTCCATGGACTCTGACACTTCAGATAATTCATTTGTACCTCCTTGCATACCATGCGGTGTGTTTACTTTTACAATTATAGGCACCTTCTATCTACCACAAATGAGGAAACTCATGCAACCTAAGTTTCTCTGGGTCCAGTTAATTTCACTTGACATGATTATTTCTAAGTCTTTCATTTTCCTTTAGAATAGTGCAATATTATTCTTTCTGATAGATGAATAGAATTTGATTATGTATGTATACATATATATTCATACATACATGCATAATTGTAAATAGGGATCAATAAAATTATACATATAATTCATATACACACACAATTCTTGATCCCTTTTTACAATGGGAAGCATCTGGGCTAATTCCATGTGTTGGCTTCAGAAAATATTGCAACAATGAACATGATTGTGCTGGCAGCTTCAGTGTGGCCTTGTTGTTGCTCTATTGGATGAACACCCGTAAGTGTAATTGCTGGATCATAGGGAGCTCTCTATTCAGTTTTGTGAGCAACCTCAATAGTGTTTTCCAAAGAGCTTGAAGAAGATCGCATTTACAGCAACGGTGTAATACAGTTTCCTTTTCGACACATTCCTATCAGTATCTGTGATTGTTTTTTCAAAAGATATTGTAACAGGGTTTAGATGAATCTCAGTGTTGTTTGTATTTGCCTTTCTTTTATGAAGAGAGATATGTCTACTTGTCATTTTATTTCTTCTAAGAAGTTCTCTTTAAGTCTTTATCCCATATATTAATTAGGTTGTTGTTTATTTGAGGGTTTATTTTTGTTGAGTTTAATTTTTGATCTCTTAATATGGGTTAGTTATAAAAATCCTTGTCTGATGCTTAGCTAGTAAAAATTTTCATCCATTCTGTTCTCTTTCTATATATCTTGCTAACATTTTCCTTTGCCATGAATAAACTCTTCAGTTTCATACAATTCTATGGATCCAGAAAGAATGATATTACACCATTATTCATAAGGAAATGGAAAAACTTGGGATAAACTTACATTAAGAGATATGGAGGGAAGTTCCAACATTTATGGAATTCAGTGGAAGTGAACACATAAAATACTACCTTCTCTGGGAAACAAGAGCACAGGCAATACTCGGAGGAAAATTTATATCTTTGAGTATGTACATCAACAAATTAGAACAATCTTAAATCAGCAGTAATGATGCACCACTATGTCCTTGAAAAACAGGAACAAGCCAAACCAAAAACCGGTAGACAGAAATAATACAAATTAGATTAATGAAATAAATGAATCAGCATCTCAAAATCATACACACAATCATAATTGACTTTTATCTACTAGTAGCTCACAAATTTGCCCAATGAATATTAATGTAGCTATTTCCAGAGATAGACTCACCCAGCTCAAACCAGTGAATGAAAGAAACTTCTAGGATTCTAGGAAACAGTGTTTTGCTTTTTTAAAATAAATTTACTCTGTTGTTATTATTAAGGTGATTTATACAGGGATTACAGTTATATGAATCAGGCAATGAGGACATTTCTTTTTATGAAATGTCTTCAGTTCCTTCACTTTTTCCCAGTCCCCCCCTCCTGCCTCCACCCATGAGTTAAATAGTTCACTTTCATCAACGTTCAATGAACTCCACTGCTTCATTTTTTCACCCTTTTCTCTAAAGCTCTGTGCCCACCCCCCACCTTCCTGAAGATATAAATGGATGTAACATGCATAAGGTCAGGAAGACAGACCCATCACAGACTATAAACAACAATAACAAACACAAAACAAAAAGAAGGAATCTTCTGTTTCCATATCTCAGTTTGTTACAGTATATACATATAATTGTATTTAATCATAAAGTCAATTCTGGGAATAAGGTGTGATAACTTTTAATTTTGTATATATAATTGTATTTAATCATAAAGTCAATTCTGGGAATAAGGAGTGATAACTTTTAATTTTGTATATATAATTGTATTTAATCATAAAGTCAATTCTGGGAATAAGGTGTGATAACTTTTAATTTTGTTTTGTATTTAATAATGCATTTGATTTTAACATTAAAGGTGTAAGTAACACAATTCAAGTCCTAGTGAAATTTGAAGGTTCAGATTTAAAGTTAAATTTTCAAAATGTCTAATAGTTCCATTTTGGCAACAAAAATGAAAAACAGGCATGTTTTATCCTCAAGAATGTCATTATTTCATATGACAAGGACCTGTTGCAACAATGAGAAGTACAAAATGTCATGTCAAAACCAGCTTTACAATGTCGGTGGGGGGGAGGGGGTATGACTGGGTGGGGGGGAGGGGGGAGGCTGGGAAGGGAGGTGAAGGGTAAACAAAGGAGGAGGCTGCAATGCTTGGTAAGAAATGTATGCATTATCCTGCCCATGTAATTGTAACCCCTCTGTACAGTATGTTCTCAAATAAAATAAAATAAAATTTTTAAAAAAAATAAAATTAATATAATATTAATTCAGTGGAAATAAGAAATCAAATACTTATACAATGCATCAATTCCATAGATTGTGAGATCTATTGATAAAATTAATAAAACTTGTTTTAAGTAGATTACTTAAGACATGAAGCAAGTGATAATTTTCTTTTCTAGGTGAAGTTGATGTGGAAATCAAAGCCCAAATATTCCAGAGTTCTGTGTGCTTCATAGGGTCATTTAACGTGTATGCTTGGCTCATCTCAATGTTATTTGAAGATAACTAAAAACAGGACTAGAATAAAAAAGACTCAAATGTTTAGTTTTATTTTGTGACTAGATATGTCTTTTTTAATATCTCTTTATTTTATTGGAAAAATCTGGTAAATTTTTTTAAGTAACATCAACAATAATAAGAAATCAACAATCCCTAGCTCCTTAAAAGACAATCAATAAGAAAAAAAGGAAACAACAAAGAAAGAAATTGAGTCTCATTTTGCACGTGGTCTTTATATATTGTGGTGCTTTGTAATTGTGGATTATGTGACTATCCCATGAATCTAAGCGCAAATCACCAGGGCTACTGGCAGAAAATTACAAAATTTAGAGCAGCTACCACAGCTATGCAGTTGTATGTGGGTTTCAATACAATAGCAGCAGGGCATAAACTGTACAAAGGAAATAATTCTAGTGATTTGCAAGCAAGAATGTGATGAAAAGCATACTTTTATCTTCTTAAATGAAATCAGAAGACCACACTTTGAAAGCTTACTAGATGATCAGCCCTTTAAGTAATAGTGCCATTTTTAAGGCACTAGATAATTCAAGTCCTTCATCTCCCCTCAAACATTACTGCCATTCACAAATTATTGAAAAGGTGAATTTCCAGTGTGTTTTGATATTTCAAAAGGCTTAGGAGTAACATAAACAATATTTTAAGTTGTTGAGAAAATTTAATTTATAATAAGCAAACAAATTAGAGTCAACTCTTTAGCATAACCTTTAGGAAAAATGAATTTAGGAATATGGTATGTCCTTTGTAATTTAATATTAGACATTAGGGCAAAATGCTGGAAACAGACTCTGCAAGAAGGAAACAGAAAGGGCTGGGAAGCTGGCTCAGTGGTAGAGCGCTTGCCTTGCATGCATGAGGCCCTGGGTTTGATTCCTCAGCACCACATATGAAAAAAGAAAAAAGCCAGAAGTGGCTTGTGCCTCAAGTGGTAGAGCGCTAGCCTTGAGCTGAAGAGCTGAGGGACAGAGGTCAGGTCCCACAACCGGACCCCCAAAAACAAGAAAATAAAAGAAGGAAACAGAAGTCTTTGATAAGATATATTAAAGATTACCTAGGGACAAGTAATTTCACCTACATTTTCTAATATATGATAACATACTTTTGTCTGCTAATCAGACAGACTCAAAAAGACTTTTAATTATGATATGAAAAATGGATCATCATGAATGAATGAAATCAGGGAGTAGATGGCTCAGGAGCTTGATGGTTCTGTTAAATATTCTCATCATTTTAAATGATCTGGTGTTTTTATATGTGCAGAATTATGAATGTATTTTATGTATGTGTAAGAAAGTTTGATTAATAGATCATTGTGTGATACACAATGTCAGGAACCTAACCTGAGTCACAGTGGTAAATATGTGTGTGTATCTGTATGTGTGTGTGTGTGTGTGTGTGTGTGTGTGCAAGTCTGTATATAGAAGGAAATATCTTATTTTTGTCAGGGTATATACTTAATTTTATTAGGTATACTACATTAAGGACAGCAGATAAAGGTAATTAACCTTTAGTGCCATATGTTCCTATGATTTCATGAACAAACTAAGAGTTATGTTTGGGGTGTGAGTTTTGTGGAAAATCAGCTGAAAGTATAAACATTTGGAATCTTGAGAAAGATATCAATGGCAATCATTTCAGTGTAGATCAATTTTAGACAACACTTGAAAGGATACATAATCTTATATGAAAACAGTTTTTATTGATTTTCCATAGCTACACTATTCTATAAATTTGTAGGAAAACAAGTTAATTTATGGAAACATAATATTAATGTAATTATTTATTGCATACAGTTTTACGTTAGTTTCATCAAGTCGAAATACCTTTTATTTCTACTATACAGGAAGGAAAACCCTAAATATTGGAGTTTGTGCCATATTTCACATTGGGAAACTTTGTATCAATAAGTTTATTTCTTTTGCTTCTGCTTTCCTATTCATATTTCTGTTTCTCATAGTTTTCTATTAAGGACTTTTTCTTTCTCCCAATTTGGGGCTTGAACAAAACTCATGCTCTCAGTTTGTTTGCTAACAATAGTCAGTCTACCTTTTGAAACATGCCTCCAGCCCAGAAATTTTTATAGTTAATTGGAGACAGAACCTCATGAACTTTCCTACCACTCGGAAAAACATTATTCCCAAAGTCTCATCCTTCTTAATCACTAGGATTATAAAGATGAGTCATAGACCCCAGGAGTCAATGACTTTTCATGTCTTATAGATTCCACATGTTTGCTAGTAATTGTAATAATAAACTACCACAGATTAAGTCGCGTTAACACTGTAAATATATTGCCTCTGAAGTGGTGGATCTAGCACTCCAAGATCAGGTTTGGCTTCTTCTGAGTCCTCCTTCCTTGGCATATTCAAGACCTTCTGATTCTTTTGGAGGATACTTCAACTTAAATGCTACCTTTGAGATTCTGTTTCCCAATGCAGTCATTTTCTAAGGCAATGGGTTATCGATTTTTTTTTTTGGGTCTATTCGTGGGGCCTGAACTCTAGGCCTGGGCACTGTCCCTCAGATCTTCAGGTCAAGGCTAGCACTCTACCACTTAAGCCACAGCGCCACTTCCGGCTTTTTTTTTTCTTTTTGCTTATGTGGTGCTGAGGAATCGAACCCAGGGCCTCGAGCATGCAAGGCAAGGGCTCTACCACTGAGCCACCTTCCCAGCCCGTGGGTTATCGATCTTTAGTATGATTTCAGTGGACAGTATCCAACACATAACATTTTACTTAATGGATAGAAGAAAATCTCTAATAAGAAATTATTTGGTTTGTGCAAGGAAGTTATGGTTATTCTTTAAAAAATTAGTAAAGGAAATAAAATTTTTATTACAACTTGCTAAACCAGTATGAACTGTTGACATTAGACATGCCAAATTCTTACTCTGGCACACACTTAAATTCCTAGTAGTGCTGGAGGATTGAACTCCAAACCCCATTTGTAAGTTAAACAGCATCTCTACTATAGCCATACCTGCAGATTGTAATTGGATTTTTATTTTGAGGTAGTATTACTGTGCCTGGGTCTGCTTGGACTGTGGTCCTTCTAACCCAACCCCAACACATTGCACGCAGCAAATGGTTAGAGTTTCTGAAACCTCTTTTTTTGTCTGGGCTTTCCTGGAACTGGAATTCTTTAATCTCTGTTTTCCAAGTAGATAATATTAAAGGTTTGAGCCACCTTATACAGTAAAAGTATACAATCTCAAAATATCTTGATATTGCCTATATTTGTGCTTAACATATATAGCTAACTTTAATTTTCTCCCTCTTTTGTTTAGTACTCTGATTTGAAAACATTGGCTTTCTTGATATACATGGCTTTGTTTGGATGGAATCCTATAACAAAAAAATTTCCCAAATGTTTATGTCAAAAGGCTTCAGGTTGGAAAAAAACCCATTGATCCTTAAGTTATAATTGCATCATATTTATAGGGTTAGTCAATGCTTTCTGAAGTATGAAAAGAGAAGGAAGGAAGAAATGTGAAAGATGTCAGGTCTTTGTAGAAATTCTGTACATGTCACTTCATGTTATCTTCCTTCCTTAAATCTTTAATTATTAAAACCTCCTGGGTGGATATTGGTTGGACTGATTGGTAACCATCTCCGGGAAATGAAGCTGATTTTAGGAGGCTGATGGTGTGGTAAATAAAGAATGATGAGAATGAGCACAGATATTGTCACAGAATGAGCCGACCAGATTCAACCGCTGAACAGCAAAATAAAGCAAAGTTTCAAGTCTCATGATTCACATTGGATCATTTATAGATAGATACATATACATATACATGTACATATACATTTACATATACATATACATAGATACATGAAATAGTAAATCTGCAGTAGAATATGGAGAAAGTTGGCTTGAAAAGTATTAAACTATATCAAACGGGTTGAAGGAAATGTAGAGTAAAATATAAATAGTTTAGGATAGATTTTGCAGAGTTTTTGTAAAGGATGAAAATACTTCCTTCATTATATACTTTACAAATATCCTTAGTATGTTTTAAATTTTTTTATATTGTAGTAGTAGCATCTATACAATGCTGAGAATAGGAATTACACAGAATATGCAACATGGCTAGGCACTGGTGGTTCAAGGGTGTAATCATTTGGGTAAATGCCCAAAAGTTGGATTGCTGAGTCATAGGGGAACTCTATGTGGAGTCTTTTGAGGAACCTCCATACTACTTTCTCAAGTGGTTGAACAGTTTACACTTCTACCATCAATGCAATAAGGTTCTCTTCTGTCCACATCCCCTCCAGAATCTGTTGTTATTAGAGTTCTTGATTATAGCCATTATAACTGGCATGAGGTGGTATCTCAAAGTTGTTTTGATTTGCATTTCTTTTAAGGCTAGTGAGGTTGAGCATTTCTTCATGTATCTATTGGCCATCCTACTTTCCTCTTCAGAGAGATTCTCTTTAAGTTTTTAGTCCACTTACCTATTGAGCAGTTGTTTCTTTGAGGATTTGTTGTTGAGGGATTTAATTTTTTGAATTCCAGGTATATTTTAGATATGAGACCCTTGTCCGTTTTGGCTAGTGAAAGTTATGTCGAAAAATGGTCTTTCCAACTTTGGCGGGTGGTGGGGGGAGGAGAGGGGAAGGGATGTTAAGGGGAAACAAAGAAGGATGTAACAATGCATGTACCTCCCCCCCCCCAGTATAACCCCTCCTTTCACTGTATTTGATGTTGGCATAATTTGTGGAGGGGAAGGACAAAAATAAATTGTTTAAATAGGGATACAGGTGGACCCATTTCAACAATGAGATATACAAGAAGTTAGGTCGAAAATGAACTTTACAAGTTTGGCTGAGGCGGGAATGAGAGGGAAGGGAGAGATAGAGGGGATGGGAGATGGGGAGGGATGGGAAGAGGAATCAAAGGAAGAGGCAACTATGCTTAATGTGAAATATAATCATTACCTTGTCCATGTAATTGTACCCTCTCCAAATGGTATTTTCACAATAAAAAAATTATCTGAAAAAAATGGTATCAGTTGATAGTGCATATGATTTTATTGTTCATTACAAAGATAATGTAGTAAAAATTTTCATAGCAATTACATTGCACTAGGTTGTGGGCAGATTCTAATGTAAATAATATATTGTGTTCATGTAGACAGTTTGAGTATCCAAAGTTTTTATATGCCTGTGGCCCTTAAACCACTGATATTGAGTGACAAATGCAATTTCCTATCAGTAAAGAAGTTTTCCTTGTATCTTTTCAATATGTATTTTTATTGTAAAGATCCTGTGCAGAGGGGTAACAGTTACATAAGTAAGGTAATGAGTACATTTCTTATTCACCATTGTTACCATCTCCTTT
>NW_024872103.1:0-27869 GCF_019054845.1 Dipodomys spectabilis
CCATTTGTAATAGCCCCTCAAAAAATAAAATACATAGGAATTAACAACCAAAGAAGTGAATGACCTCTATGATGAAAACTTTAAAATCTTGAAAAAGGAAATTAAAAAAGAACTTAGAAAATGGCAAAACCTCCCATGCTCCTGGATTGGAAAGATTAACATCCTGAAAATGGCAATACTTCCCAAGGTTACCTACAAATTCAATGCGATTCAAAATTCCAACCTCATTCTTCCAGGAAATAGAAGAGGAAATCCAAAAATTCATATGGAACAATAAAAGACCCCAATAGCAAAAACGCTCCTCAACGGAAAGAACACTGCTGGTGGAATATCAATACCAAATTTCAAACTCTACTATAAAGACATAGTAATCAAAACAGCTTGGTACTTGCACAAGAACAGACCTCAGGACTAATGGAATAGAATTGAAAACCCAGAAATGAACCTACAGACCTATCGCCAACTAATCTTCGATAAGGGAGCTAAAATAATAGAATGGAAGAAAGACAGCCTCTTCAGTAAGTGGTGCTGGCAAAATTGGTTAACTACTTGTAGAAAACTAAAACTAGATCCTTCTATATCACCCTGCACCAGAATCAACTCCAAATTGATCAAAGACCTCAGAGTCAAAGCAGACAATCTGAAAACATTACAGGATGGAATATGAGAAACCCTAGGCCTCCTTGGCTCAGGCCGAAATTTTTTTAATAGAGACTCGAAAACACAACAAATCAAAGAAAGGTTGGACAAATGGGATTGCATGAAGTTGCAGAGCTTCTGCATGGCAAAGGACATAGCTAGCAAGATCAATAGAAAGCCCACAGATTGGGAGAAGAACTTCACTAGCCATACAACGGAAAAGGGTCTCATATCTAAAATATACTTGGAACTCAAAAAATTATTCCCGCAACAACAAATCTTCAAAGAAACAACTGCCCAATAAATAAGTGGGCTAAAGACTTGAAGAGAAACTTCTCTGAAGAAGAAAGAAGGATGGCCAATAGACACATGAAGAAATGTTCAACATCCCTAGCCATAAAAGAAATGCAAATCAAAACAACATTGAGATACCACCTCACCCCAGTTCGAATGGCTATAATCAAGAACTCTATTAACAACAGATGCTGGAGGGGATGTGGACAGAAGGGAACCTTACTGCATTGTTGATGGGAGTGTAAAACTTGTTCAACCGCTTTGGAAAGCAGTATGGAGGTTCCTGAAAAGACTTCACATAGACCTGCCCTATGACCCAGCAATCCCACTTTTGGGCATTTACCCAAATGTTTACAAACAAGACCACACTAAAGCTACCAGCACAACTATGTTTATTGCAGCATTATTTACCATAGCTAAGATATGGAACCAACCCAGATGCCCCTCAGTAGATGAATGGATCAAGAAAATATGGAATATATACAGAATGGAATTCTATGCCTCCTTCAGGAAGGATGATATTTCCCCATTTGTTAGGAAATGGAAAGGCTTGGAAAAAATTATATTAATTGAAGTAAGCCAGGCCCAAAGAAACATAGGTCCCATGGTTTCCCTTATTTGCAATATCTAGTATATGTATGAGTCAAGCAGGAAAGGTCAGATAATATGATGTTAAGAAAATGAACCCTTAGATATGTATTTAAATTTTTTTTTCTTTCATGCATATTTGTTTCTAACTCATTTATAAGAGTATTTCTTTGTAGCTTTGTATGTCCCTCCCCCACAGTATAACCCCTGCTTTCACTATATATAATTTGTGGAGGAGATGGGGAAAAACAAGTCGATTAAGGATACAGGTGGACCTGATGCAACTATGAGAAGTACAAGTTGTTATGTTAAAAACGATCTTTAGAACTTTGGTGCTGGGAGTGGGGGGGGCGGGTGGAGGCTGGGCAGGGATGTGAAGGCTAAACAAAGAGGAGGATGCAGTGCTTGATTAGAAATGTACTCATTATCATGCCAATGTGGTTGTAACCCCCTGTACAGTATGTTCACAAAAAATAAATATATAAATAAATATGAGAAGAAAAAAATAGATAAGAAAATCCTCAAAAAGAACCTAGAAAACACTCAGAATCAAATGAAATTCAAGTACATTAGCCTGGATGATTATGAGGCAAATTAGGGGAACATAGACTGACAGAACCACAAGACAGAAATACTGCCATCGTTGCTAACCACAAATGAGGCCAAGCAGAGATCCTGATGCTGCATTAAGAAATGTGAACATAAAAAATGAGCTGGACCTGATATAAGAATGTATTAGGCTGAAGTACATGTCGATTATAAGCTTTGAAAATTGTCTCCAGAAATTCAAAGCAACAGAGAGAGAAGGAAATAGTAGTTAGCAGAGAAGATGTGGAAATGCTGTCATAGATGAGGCCAAGAAAAGTGAGCAGGAAACTATCAGGCTCAAGAAAGAGATTATTACTCTTCAGAAAGAGTTAAAGGGCCACATGCTCTGATTGAGAATGCTGGGGAAAGGGAAAGAACATTAGGAAAAAAAATAGAAGGACTAAAAAAAATTTGAAGTATCTGTCACAAAATACACTGAAGTGGAAAACTAGAAAGAGAAACTACTAGAGTAAAAGCCCCGAAAGACTGCTGAGATCTTCACCATAAATGTAATGCAGAATCACCATGTCTCAATGGAACTGGTGGAGGTGGGAAAAATTACCTTGCAATAGCACCTTTGTGAACTTAAGGGAGGAGCTGAAGAGCAAGCAAAGGTGTTGTGAGAAGGAGAATCACTTGGCCAGTCAAAGGAACTCTCTTGTGACCCTGCCAAAACAGTTACAGTTTAAGGAGCACATTGAGAAAGAGAGTGGGATTTTGAAAGCAAGTTTGAGAGAAAAGGAGGAGAATAAAGGGGAAGAAGTCTCCAAGGTTCAGAGTACTGTACAGTTAAAGAAACTAGAGACCTTAAGATACAGGGAAACATCTGAGCTGATCAGGTGGCTTGGTAGATCACTCTAAAACCAGTGGGATCTCTAGAGCTACTAGTCATTAAAATTAAAGGAAGAAGCAAAAACAGTTGTAATAAGTGTGCAAATGTTGACACTGACCTTATGAAAAAACATACAGGCTCAAGCTTTCTGTCAGCTTACGTGTAGATATTTCCACATTGGTAAATTGCCTGAGGCCACTATCTAAAACTGTTCTGAAAACCAGTGGGGCCTTAGCGTGACAATACATTGTAAGGTGTGTAGGTAATTTCCAACAGGTAAATGCTGAAAAGCTGGAACCAATGGAAAGAATTCATATGTGAGGAACCTCAGATGGTGAATTTGGGAAAGTGGACTTCACAGAGATAAAGCCTGGAAAGTATGGGTATTGGTATCTATTAGTAATAGTGGACACTTTTTCAGGCTGAGCTGAGGTATGTAAGAATTCCTTGATTTGGCTTACCTTTAGCTGTGGGGTCCAAAGATGGCCCTGCATTCATGGTCCAAGTTCTCAATTATTAACTAACACTCTAGGAATAAATTGGAAGTTACAATCCATTTATACAACTCAGAGTTCAAGCCATTAGAAAGAATGACTATGCCCTCAAAGGAAACTAACTAAATTAAATACAGAGACTGTCCATGCCTAGGTGAGCCTCCTCCACTTTGCTTATCTTCGAGCAAGATGTAGCCCTTATGTTAAAGGATTTAATCCCTGTGAAATATCTTAGGGTAGACCACGCACTTTGGTTCCTAAATTTCGGAAGTCTGTGTTAACAGAAATGTCTAACTACAATCTGCAGGCTTTACAACATATTCTTTTATCGACCTATCCTTTGGTAACCAAGGTCCACCAGCCACATAAGAAAAACTACACCTGTAGGGGAGGAGCCAAGACGGCAATGGAACAGCAGGCAAACACCACAGATCTCCCCAACGAAATACAGAGTTTGGATTTCAATGCTCTGTTTCTGCAAGTGACCCACAAAAAAAGGCGATTACTCCGAGAGATACAGAAAGTGAAAAAAGAAAATAGAAAAACCTACAAAGACAGTAAAGTGGGAAGAACCTTCCCGCTCCCTTTGTTGGTGATGGGGCTCCCCGCTGAGCAGCTTAAGTGGTGGAACTTTGTGCAGGTTGCTTAAGTGGCCTGGCTCTGGACCCTCGGAGGACCACACACGCACAAGCATCCCAAGGCTCACAGAAGACTCCCAAGGTCCAGTGCCAACCCAGAGAATACAAACTGAAATCTCAGAAGACAGAATCAGCATGAAGATTCCCCTCAACCTCCCTGGCATGGCACCTCTGCCTGGCTGGTGCAAGAAGCCCAACCCAGTTAGGATCAGCAGCAGCTGTCAGCAGTGGTGAACGACCCTAAACACGCAGTGTGGCACCTCTGTCCTGCTGGTGTAAACAGCTTAGCCTAACCTGGAACAGCAGCAGCAGCTGGCAGTATTGGCAAACCACCCAGACTCTGTGCACAATGCCTCTTGGCACTAGCCCACAGGAACAGCCCAGACCAGCCCAGGGTGGCAGTGATAACTGTGGCAGGGACAGCTGCAGTGAACAACTCCAGACCCATGCCGGTTTGTGCCTCTCCATACTGGCCCGCATAAGCAGCCTAGCCCAGCCTGAGGTAGCAGCACTGGTTAACCCCCTGACTCGTGGTAGGGTGGAGTGCCTCTCCATACCGGCTTGCATAAGCATCCTAGCCGAGCCCATTGTGGCAAAGGTGGAGAACAATCCCAGACATGACGCAGGGTGTGGTGCTGAACACCCCCAGAAAAGCCCCATGAACTTTCCTGCCTGGTCTGGCTTTGAACCTGAATACACAGATCTGAGCCTCCTGAGTAGTTACAATTACAGTCATTCACACCAGCTGGGTCTAACTCTTGCCAATCCCTTCACTTTTTCTACAATAGATCATTTCTTAGTTCATACAAGGAATTTAAGTAAATACAAGAGGATCGACATAATACCTGTATTCTCTCTGATCATAGTGGAATCAAACTAGTTCTCAATAACAAGACATAAAGTAGAAAAAACTTAAACAAATGGAAATTAAACTGCACTAAGTTGAACAATACTTGGGTCACAAAAGAAGTTAAAGAAGAAATAAAAATGTTCTTACAATTCAGTGAAAATGAAGAAACATCACAAAGAAACCTATGAGACCCAGCAAAAGCAGTCCTGAGGGACAAATGTATTGCTTTCAGTGCACATATCAAGAAAACAGAGACCAAGTAAACAATCTTATGATACAACTAAAACTGCTACAGAAACAAGAAAAAAATTGAACCTCAAGTTGCTAGACAGAAAGAGATAGCCAAAATAAGAGCTGAAATTAATGAGATAGAGATTGAGAAAATTATGAATAAAATTAATAAAACCAAAAACTGTTTCTAAGAAAAAATCAATAAAACTGACAGACCACTGGCAAGAGTAACTAACAAAATAAGAGAGGAGACCCAAATCGATATTATCAGAGATATCACAGGAAAAATTACAACAAATATCCAAGACAATCATAAGGAAATAATTCCAGACTCTACTCACAAAGGAAGGAAAACCTAGCAGAGGTGGATGAATTTCTACAGAAATACAAATTGCTATCCCCCCTTTCCTTTTTGGCCCTGCTTCTCCACCATGTATGGTGGGGGCAGCAGTTCGGTAAATAAACTTCTTTTCCTGCCTTCATAGTGTGTGGTATTCTCTTCATAGGCTACTGAATGAAACCTAACTATTTAATATTACATTTGATGCTGTGACTCATGGTGTTTTTGAGTTGGAAATGTTAGAATTTCCTAACCACTCCTTTTCTGTGAACTAAACTGCCTTGAGTCACCACGTGAGACTTTTCATCAATACCATTGCTGGCCTTCACATCCACGTCCACACCACTTCTCTTCTCTGGTGAGTGAAACTACTCACTACGGCATTCTGTTGCTCAATCTCTGTTCAGATGTGGCGACATGCCAGAGAGCTCCTATGGCCTTTAGCGGAAAGGCTGGTCACCTCTGAATCCGAGGATGTTTGGTTATGGGGCTTGGTCATTTCTCTCTAGAGCTCTAAGGGAAGCAGGGACATCGCTTCTGCCTGGTCAGCTCTCCTTCACTCACCAGACTGACTCTCCTACACATTTAACGGGGTGCTATGAGTCATACCCAAGCCATGAAACCCCTCTAAAATGCCTCCTGCGCTCCCTGGATAGCCAGAGCACCTAATTTTTTTATGCTTTTCTCAGATTTAGACAATTTTTGCCTCTACAATGGTAAATGGTCAACAGTCTGTTCACTTTCAGGATCTCTTTGCTCTCTGTTAATCATGTCCAACTTTCTATATCTCTCCCTTTCTTTTCTACAACTATTTGTATTGTGCCATGAAGCATGGGACATGGGCTGGGTCCAGGGGACCCATTTTAGGTTCCCTCTAAAAGGCTAGCCAAACTAGGCTTGATTTTTTTGTTCAAGTTTTCTTTGCATTTTTTTTAGAAATTTGTCATCTTGAGTTCGCCATCTTGGCCAAATGGTGGGTGAATGATTTGGCCCACTCCAATCCTTACCCTTCCACCAAGCTTTCTTCTCCTCCATCCATCTATTCAAATGTGCCTTGCTAACAAGTTGCTCTTTTCACAGACTCTGGTAACTGAGGCCCAACCATCTGATGTGCTTTGTTAGCAAAGATGTCTAAACATTGTTGTCTAAAATTTTAGGATTTGAGTTTTGTCTTTTTTGTTTTGTGTTGTTTAGGCTAGTACTGACTACGTGACTCTAAAATATTGGACACATCTGTGTTAAGATTCTACCATCTAACAAGTTTTGTCATTGCAGAATATTTGGTCAATTCTTGATAAGGACCAGGTAAGCTCTACTTATTCTATTTGATCTCCTTGTTTCTTTAATTGGAAATAACAAAAGGTTTTTTTGACAAAAGTTGCAATTCAAATCCAGCCCGGGCTGAAAAATCCCTAAGACTCCATCTCACAACTAACCTGCAAAGAGCCAGGCTGGAAGCTTGGCTCGCGCCTCTTATCTCCAACCAGAAAACACTGCAAGAGTTTCTATAACTCAAAGTGGTAGAGTGCTAGACTTGAGCAGAAGTGCTGAGGGACAGTGCCCAGGAATTGAGTTCAAACCTCCTTGAATACCACCTGGGACAAACCATCCCACCAATGACACTTAGGATTTGGTAAGAAGGAATCAAGGATTTGATTGGACATGAACAACAGTGGGGGATACATAAAGCAGCATGGTCCTAATAATGAGCAGGGCCCACTAATCAATGTTGCCCCATGACCTGGCCCACTGGAGTGCATGGGGAATGCCACACAATTGAGCATGCTATGCTGCAGGAGGGGGTAGGATGTCATCCTCACATGATGAGCTGTGAAGAATTGATTGGGGAACAGGCAGTTTGTGAAGTGATGGTTGAAAACTGTTAGGTAAGAGACCCACTGGAATGATGGAGGGGTTTAACCTATGTATAGGCTGCATGGTCAGAGCAATGGAATTGGAGAAAATCAGGGGAAGACCTGCAACGAAGGAAATGGTGAGACAGCAGGAGGGGAAAGACCTGGGAGAAGAGGAATTTGAGGGCGAGCAGGAGGGGAAGGAAGCCAATTGGCCACAAGGCCAGAGAAGTGTAGTGGAGAGGCCTAAAGAGAAGAAGGAAGTGATGGAAGGGAGAAAGGGAAATGAAGGAAAGGTCTATAAAGAAGGAAGGAATAAGGGAAAAGGGAAAAGCCTTACCTATTGAAGTTTGGAGCGTGGAGATGGTAATTTGGGGGGTTGGTGTTTTGCAAACCAATTAACTATGCCTATTGGATGTCTGAGGTTTGGTGGTTGGGGCTGGGCTGTCACTGAGTGTACGGCACAGGACAAGGTAAATGCAGACCCAGTTCTAGTGTAAATAAAATTATCTTCAATGTGCCTCATTGGATTGCCTTGTGTTTCATGCATTATAAGTGTACAAGTTCACATGTTAATAGTCTCAAAGGCCACGATTTTTGTAAAATGTTATGAGGTCAAAATAGGTTTGAAAAACCCAATGGAACAATGATATCACAATGGCAATATGATGTCACAATATTGAGTGATAATAATATTTTGATGTTATACTTAGTTGGTGATGCCAAATAATATTTTGATGTTATACTTAGTTGGTGATGCCATAATGGTGATGAAGTCACAATAGGTTTACGATGTTATAATAAGTCACAATAGTTTTTTTTTTTTATTGTGAAAATACTGTACAGAGGGGTTACAATTACATGGGCAACATAATGTGTACATTTCTTATCAAGCATTATAGCCTCCTCCTTTGTTTCCTCTTCCCATCCCTTCCCATACTTACCTGGCAGGGGAAATACCACGATCACATAATAGGTTTATGATGTCAGTTATGATGTCCGTTCCACCCAGGAGAAAGTCATCCCACCCAGGGAGAAAAAACTCTGCCCACAGAGAAGTGACTTTCTTCACCAGGTAAACACAGCTAGAGACTACCCCTCCCAACATCAGCCTAGACAAACAATTGAAATTCAGTAAACATAAACCCCGAGAAAAGCTCCAAGCTGGGCTCTGTGAGTGTCTCAGGATTTAACCCCTCAGGGAAAAGCTACTGTTTACTGAAAGACCTCACCCCTAAACAGAACCTAGCCTCATCACAACATCTCCAAACTAGAGGAAACAGCCATCTTTTTCTTTTGTGATACTCCAAGCAGATCTCCCTCCCGCTGAACTAGCCTGGGAGGAGGATCAAAAAACATGCCTAACACAGAGCAGTTTCTGCCTGCCCAAACTGACTTAAGAAACCAATCAAGCCATAAGAAAACCAAACACCACAAGCAGACCCAAGACTCCATCAAGAGACTTGTTATGGACACAGAGGAGATACAGGGTCTTCCCATTCAGCCCCCACCCCCCCCCAAAAAAAATTAATGAACTCTTTTTTGAAACTTTTCTTAAATTTTTATTTTTTAAAAATGTTTTCTGTTAAACTTTTTTCTCATAATTTTTATTTTTGGTGTGTGTGTGTGTGTGTGTGTGTGTGTATGTATGTGGGTGTGTTTGATCTCTTTTGACCTTTTGGGCCTTTTTTATTGTTTTCATTTTCTCTCTCTTTTTTTTTTTTACATAACTTAATTGCTGTTCTCCTCATCCCGATATATACCTGTAGTCAATTATTAGACTTTATCCCCCATTGTGTACATACTTAATCCAGAAATTTATTACTCAATTCACAACCTCTTAGGCTTAACTTCTTTAAGAGCAGTATCATCTCTTTATGCCTACATAATTATCAAGAAAATAATTTTAATTTTTCTTATTTTTTTGCTTTAATGTTTCCTTTCTATCCCTCCCTTCCACTCATCCTATCCTTTTCTTCTGTCAATATCATTTCTTTAAAAGTACGTAATTTTAAGTGTTTCACTTGTTAAATTTAATTTTTGTTTTTCCAATTTTCTTTTTTTTATTTCTCTCCTATCATTCTGTCCAATCCATTTCCCTCTCTGAGATTAGGATTTGGTTAAATTTACTCTCCTTTTACCCCTCCATATCCCTCTAGTCCTATTTGTCCCCATATTTTTCCCTTAATCTAATAATTTCTGGATTGCCAAATCCTTTTTTTCTGTTTGTAGCCCATTAATAAATAGTTTTTTTATGTTGAATAGATTGTATCTTTTGAATTAGATTGTATCTGCAGCCATTTTGATTGTGCAACCACAGGACTCTGGTTGATGCTTGTCTTAAAATAGTGTTCTAGCACAAAATTGGTGTTATTTTCATACCAAATGGGCAGAACAAGCCAAAAAGCACAATAAAAATGGCAAGTCCAGGTATCTGAACTCCCACTCATGTTAAGAAGGTTACAGAATTGTTAATGAATAAACCAGAGGAGTTCCATAAAAACCTGTACAAACGCTACTGGTAAACATAGTGAATGGAATGATTGAAAAATTGCAAAGGACTCAGTGTGAGCATGATAGGGAGAGAGAGGAGGCAAACCAAAATTCATACAGGAATCTTTTAAGCATTAGGAAGCTACTTAAAGATTAATGCAGGAATTGTATAAGCAGGTTGAGAATAGTCAAAGAGAAATACAGGAGATGCGTGAGCAGGCTGAGCACAGCCATAGAGAATTACTAGAATTGCATGAACTTGACTAAACTAATCAAAGAATAATACAGGAATCATGAGAGCAGGATGAGAATAGACAAAGATCAATAGAGGCATTCATGGAATCCATAAACAGACAGCTGAAAGAAGTCAGGGAGATCACAAATGGAATACTGAAAGGAGCAAGACAAGGAAACCATAACCAATCAACTAAGTGATTTGAGAAACTGAACACCAAATTAAGGAAGTAAAGAAGTTCATACAAGATCTAAACCAAAGCTCCAACAAAGAATTTGAAGCCATCAAAGCCGACCAATTACAAGGAAAAGAAATAAAAAACAAAGTAGAAAGTCTTGACAGTAGGTTAGACCATGCAGAAGATTGAATCTCGGGGATTGAAGGCAACCTAGATATTATAGAGAAAGAACATACAACCTTCCAAATCAAGTCCAAAAAATATGATAGATCTATTCAACATTTGGAAGACACCATCAGAAGGCCTAATCTGAGGATAATGGGTGTAGAGGAGCACCTAGAGACAGAAGTTAATGTTCTAGAAAATTTATTTAACAGAATTCTAGCAGAGAACTTCCCAAAAATGCAAAAATATAGACCTATTCAGATACAAGAAGCTTATGGAACCCCAAATAGACCAGATCAAAACAGGACATCCCACTGTCACATTATAATCTGCACAGGATCAATTCAGACCAAGGAATGTAGCCTTAAAGATCTCAAGGAGAAAAGAACAATCACCTATAAACAGAAACCAATTAGAATCATCCCAGATTTCTCAGCAGAGCCAATTAAAGCCAGAAGAGCCTGAAATGGTATATGCCATGTGAAAAGACAAACAACTATCAATCAAGAATACTGTACCCAGCTAAACTCTCCTTCATAACTGGAGGTGAAAGAAAAACCTCCCATAGCAAAGATAAATTGAAACAATACATCTCCACCAAACCAGCCCTACAAAAGACAAAAGTGTCCTACACATAGGAAACCAACAAGACCACAGTAAAAGCCAAGAAACAGCATCCAAGGGAATAAAATTAGAACTCAACACTAAAAGCCAACAAAGAAAGTCCTGTACAACATGGAGGCTGAACAACACACTGTTGAATCACCAATGAGTCATGGAAGAAATTAGAAAGGAAATGCAAATGTTCATGATATTAAAAAAAAAAAAATGAACACACGAATTACCAGCTCCTTTGGGACACAGCAAAGGCAGTACTCACAGGCAAGTTTATAGCTTAGTGGTTATACAACAACAAATTGGAGAGATCTTAAACCAACAATTTAATAAGACATCTGAACCTCCTTGAAAAAGTGCAGCAAGATAAACCCCAATCCATTAGATGGAAAGAAATAATTAAAATTAAATAAGAATTAAATGAATTAGAAACCAAACATCATAGAAAGAATCAACAAAACAAAAAGTTGTTACTTCGAAAAAATTCACAAAATTGACAGACCTTTAAGCAAATCTTATCAGAAAAAGAAAAGAACTCACCCAAATTTAAAAATAAAGTCAACTCAGAGATGCGAATGGAAACATAATCACAAAAATAACCAAGATTCAAAAAATTATAAGGGAATACTTTTCAAACCATTATGCGAATAACTTTGAGAACCTGACAGAAATGTAGCATTTCCTAGCAAATCTTAACATGCCGAAACAAACAAGATGAGTTAAATCAACTTAACATGCCCATATCAAGCATAGAAATAGATACAGCAATGAGTCCTCCCATCTAAGAAAATCCCAGGACCAGATGGATTCACAGCAGAAATATATAAGGCCTTCAAAGTAGAGCTCACACCAATACTCCTCCCACTCTTCAATAAAATTGAAAGAGAAAGTTCATTACAGAATTCATTCATGATTCCATCAGAACCCTTATCCCAAAACCAGGCAGGGACTCTTCAAAGAAAGAAAACTGTAGACCCATTTCTTTGATGAACATTGATGCAAAACACCTCAACAAAATTTGGACCAATGGATGTCAACAATTCATCCAAAAAATCATACACAATGATCAAACAGCATTCATTTCAGGGATGCAAAGCTGGTTCAATATATGCAAATCAGTTAATAAAATTCATCACATCAACAAGAGCAAGGATAAGAACCACATGGTTATCTCAATAGATGCAGAAAAAGCACTGACAAAATCCTACATCCTTTTGTGATGAAAGCTCTGTAAAAACTATGAATCCAGTCAACATTCCTCAATACAATAAAGGCTGTATATGACAAACCTACATCCAGCATTATAGTTAATGGTGAAAAACTAAAGCAATTTCCTCTGAACTCAGGAATGAGACAAGGATGTCCACTCTCTCCACTTCTCTTCAATTTTGTAATAGAATGCCTAGCTACAGCAAAAGACAAGATGCAAACATAAAAGGGATCCAAATAGGGAAAGATAATGTAAAACTCTCCCTATATGCAGAATGACATGATGTTGTATTTAAGTAATCCCGCCGACTCCACTCCGAAATTATTCATGCTGATTCAAAACGTTGGCAAAGTAGCAGGGGAAAAATTAACTATCAAAAATCAATGGCTTTTCTGTGTGCCAACAATGAGAAAAGCATGGCTGAAATCAGGAAAACAACTCAATTCATAATAACCAATAAAAAATAAAATACCTAGGTATTTTATGAGAGGATCTTTATGATGCAAACTTTAAAAACCTGAAAAAGGAAATAAAAATGGAACTTAGAAAGTGGAAAAACCTCCGATGCTCCTGGATTGGCAGAATCAACATCGTGAAAATGGCAATACTTCCCTAGGCTATCTACAAATTCAATGTGATGCTTATCAATATTCCAAACTCATTCCTCAAGAAAATAGAAGAGGCAATCCAAAAAATTATGGAACAATAAAAGACTCTGAATAGCGTAAAAGATCATTAACAGAAAGAAAAGTGGTGGAGGAATATCAATACCAAATTTCAAACTCTACTACAAAGCCATAGTAATCAAAACAGCTTGGTACTGGCACAAGAACAGACCTCAGGACCAGTGGAATAGAATTGAAAACCCAGAAATGAAGCCACAGACCTATAGCCACCTAGTCTTCGATAAGGGAGCTAAAAAATAGAATGGAAGAAAGAGCCTCGTCTGTAAATGGTGCTGACAAAATTGGTTAATCACTTGTAGAAAACTATAGCTAGATCCATATATATCACCATGCACAAGAATCAACTCCAAATGAATGAAAGACCTCAGAGTCAAAGCAGACACCCTGAAAACATTGCAGGTCTAACTAGGAGATAATTTATGTGTCATTGGCCCAGGCAGAAATTTTCTTAATAGAGACCCAGAAGCCGAACAGATCAAAGAAAGGTTGGACAAATGGAATTGCATGAAATTGCAGAGCTTCTGCATGGCAACGGACAGAGCTAGCAAGATCAATAGAAAGCCCACGGATTGGGAGAAGATTTTCACTAGCCATACAATGGACAAGGGTCTCATATCTAAAATATACCTGGAACTCAAAAAATTAAATCCTCCAACAACAAATCCTCAAAGAAACAACTCCCAAATAAATAAGTGGGCTGAAGACTAAAGAGAAACTTCTCTGAAGAGGAAAGAAGGATAGCCAATAGATACATGAAGAAATGCTCGACCTCCCTAGCAATAAAAGAAATGCAAATCTAAACTATACTGAGATACCACCTTACCCCAGTTAGAATGGCTATAATGAAGAACTGTAAGAACAACAGAAGCTAGAAAAGATATCGGTGGGACTGTAATCTTGTTCAACCATCTGGAAACTAATATGGAGGTTCCTCAAAAGACTACATATAGAGCTCCCCTATGACACAGCAATTCCACTTTTGGGCATTTACCAAATGATCACAAACAAGCCCATACTAAAGCTACCAGCACCGCTATGTTTATTGCAGTATTATTTACCATACCCAAGATATGGAACCAACCCAGATGCCCCTCAGTAGATGAATGGATTGATTAAAATGTGGCAACAATGCTTGATAAGAAATGTACTTGTTATCTTGCCCATGTAATTGTAACTCCTCTGTACGGAATTTTACAGTAAAACAATGTGGAATATATATATATATATATATATATATATATATACATATATATATAAAATAGATAGATAGATAGATAGATACATACATACATACATACATACATACATACAGACACACACACACACACACACACACACACACACACACACACACACACACACACATATATATATATATACAATGGAATACTATACAATGGAATCCTATGCCTCCATCAGAAAAAATGGCATTGCCCCATTTGTTAGGAAATGAAAAGCCTTGGAAAATATTATGTTAAGTGAATTAATCCAGGCACAAAGAAACATAGCTTCCATGGTTTCCCTTATTTGCAATAACTAGTATATGTCAGTGATAAGCACAATCTCTCAGACAAGTTGATGGTAGGTGAAATGAACACCAGGATAAGGACTCAAATGGTTTTTCTTTCTTGCTGTTGTTTCTAGCATATTTACAAGATGATTTCTTTGTTGCTTTTTATGTCCCTCCCCCACGATATAACCTCTATTTTCACTGTATTTGATGTTGGTAAAATTTGGGGAGGGGAAGGAAAAAACTAATTGGGATACATGTGAACCCACTGCAACAATGACATGTACAAGACATTATGTCAAAAATCGAACTTTACAACTTTGGCGCAGGGGGCGGGGGGGGGGGGGCAGAAAGGGAGATGGGAAGGGATGGGAAGGGGAAACAAGTGAGGACTCAACAATGCTTGATAAGAAATATACTCATTTGTTTGTTCATGTAATTGTAAACCCTCTGTATATATTTTCACATTAAAAATCATGAAATAATAAAGTAAAAATCCATGCCATTTTTTTTTGCCTGTCATGGGGCTTGAACACTGGGCCTGGGCACTGTCCCTGAGCCCTTCAGCTCAAGGATAACACTGTACCACTTGAGCAACAGTGCCGTTTCTAGTTTTCAAGAGATGTATTGGCGATAAGAGTCTCACAGACTTTTCTGCCCATGCTGGCTTTGAACCACTACCCTCAGATCTCAGACTTTTGGGTAGCTAGGATTTCAGGCATGAGCCACCAAAGCCCAGATTCAAGACAAGTTTAAAAAAACAAGCGTATTGAAACTTCTGGATTTTTCTAATAAACAATGTTATTTGTTCAGCATTAATTTATAACTATGAGTAATTTTTAGATGTAACTAGGAATTTTTTAGTAGAATCAAATATGTTTTACTATTACTCAGTATCTCACAAAAACCCACTGTAATTGACTTTCCCCAAAGGGAATTATTACATACTATATTACTCATTATTATTATTACACTCTATATTACATATAGTGTGAAGTGAAAATAGTTTGGACCATTTCGTATAAATTAGTAGATGCTACTTTAGCACTATAAATTCATAACTGTTATTTTAAATGAAGGAAAGAAGATTTTTGAGTTAAAATGAAATATAAATGTACAATGTGTCCCAATTGAATAAAAAATTCTGAGTTCATACAGACAAAAATATTTTCTTTCCACAAAAGACTTTGAAGTAATACCATTGGAAATAGTGAGGCAAGAGGAGGAAGAATTAAAATCATGTCAAACAAAAAATGCCTGTTATTCTGCTATCCCCTCCACTATGAAGACCTGCCCATTCCCAGTTGTCACAAAATTTAAAGTGTCTCTCTTAGAATCTATTTGGAATAATTCTAAATCACTGACTATTTTTGTAATTTCTGTTATATGAAATAAAATATTGACACAAAACAATTGAAATAAAATGCACGCATATATTGAAGTCACCACAACTGGAAAAACAATCAACAAAGTAGAAGTCCCCCAGGAACAAAAACATGTTGTGCCCAGTTTTTTAAGCACAAAAACCTCAAATACATGTTAACTTGGAGTAGAGCCATAAAGATAACTGTGTCTCAGAAATACGGTTGTATTAATTTGTAATTAAATTCATCTAGGTGAACCTAATGTAGCAAATCCCTTGAATGGATCAAATTGTTTAAAATGAATGTGACTGTTTGTGGAGTGAGATCTGCACATATTTAAAAGAATAAAATAACAAACTCATGACATACTTAACAAATTCAGAAAAGCAATGAATAAGTCCAATATTTTCCATATTGAGAACGAATTCCTACTGATTTAACAAGAAAAAATATGCAAATAATAGAATCTGAGCAGTGTACATGAGTGTATATAACTTTAAACTACTCCAAATTACACTTTGTAGAAGACTGAATGTGGGTAATCTAAAGGAGAATATCAACACATGATATAAATGAAATTAAAAGTCTCATGAAAAGAGAGAAGTAGTTTCTGGAAAATAATAGCTTAACAAATGGTGGTCAAAATCTTTCTAGTACTGACAAAATTGCATACTTATTTATTTAGACCCAAAAAAAAGACCCCAGTTACTCAAGCTGATTTGAAACTTTGGCAAAGTACCAGGATACATCTGTAACATTATTATGGATGTTGACTCTGGCATGGAATTCATTTCATCTTTGATCTGACAAATGAATAAATGAAAAAACATAACTTCTCCAACTAAATATCAAGACCTAATTAAACATATCACCAGAAAAGTCATTATGTAAGCCGTATTGCAACTGGGGTAAAAGAAAAATCAGTCATAGTGATTCTGTATTTATTGTAAATGTTCATGTTTTTTCATAAATTATTTCCTTTAGTTTGCATTTTTAAAACATTATGTTACATGATGTATATCTTGGTAACTAATTTTGGATGACTCCTTAAATTTTGTTCTGAGTATAATGTCTCTCTTCTGTTCCTAACCCATGAAACGATGTTGAATCCAAAAGCATTCTAATAACCACTGTTTATAATACACAAAATCTCATAAGCATGACGCCAGTAAGCATTGATTAACATTTTGATACCAGGGTCTCATGACTTATGACGACTATCTTCATGAGTTGCATTGTACCTAGATTCCACAGCCTAAATTTAGCCACTGTTAAAAAATGTTTATATCTTTATTTGTCACCCATCAGAGATTAAATCTGAGTATAAAGCCAAAGGAAAATGATAAAGTAAGAGTTTAGATTTTCTGGATATAAAGTAAACAAAATGCAGCATAGAGTAACTCACTGGTTTAAAGTCAACCTATTTCACCAAAACAGTCTAAGCATTACCTTACAATGTGTATTATTCTCATGAAGGGAATGGGGAATATGAGAAGAGGACTAACCAAGCACTGTCTTCAAATATATATAATTTGGATTTATCTCTATATTTTGCTATAAACATTTCTGATAAAAAACTGTTTGAATAATTGATTTATAATATATCCTAGTTTCATATACCAAATTACATTCAGAAAATGGGATATAAAAATTAACTAAAGAAAGTCCTGGCAGAAAAAAATGGCACCTCTTACTATGTGACACCCAATTCTGAGGTGTTTCATTATGCCTCCATTTAATGAATGTGATTGTTTAAATGTTTCATAAAGTACTAATTAAAACTGATCAGTGTATTATAATCTAATTGTTTCCAATTTTATCCGAGAATCATTTGTGAACTTCCCATTCAATCATGACATACATCACATTCCATTGGTATTTATATGGATAGGAATGAGTTTCTTAGGATCTCCTGCCATTTGGAGGTGGCAGGACCAGGATTCAAACTGTTGGCTCCAGCCCCCAGCACTTCAACCCGAAGATAGGGAACTCACTGGGCCGTTCAAGAACATCAGCAAGACCAATGATTAGGCAGGCACCAGTGGCTCTCAGAAGTCCTCCTTGATACTTACAAGGTTGTGATAGGAGGATCATGGTCAAAGTCACCCAAGGCAGAAAAGTCCTTGAGAGCCCTGTCCAACTTCAGTGTAACAAAGCCAGAAGTATAGCCATATGATACCAGTGTTAGTGGGCTAGCCTTAAGTAAAGCAGCTCAAGGACTGTGCCCAGATCTTGAGTTCAAGGTCCAGGAGTGTTAACAAACATATACACAACAATCTGTGCAGCCATCTGCCTGAAGCAGGTCACCCTCAGCAGCCTTTATTTACATTTTATTATGAGGCCAATGCAGGAACAGTCACAAACCAGGCAGGGGAAGAGAAGATCAGGTTTCTTAGAAGTAACCAGTATTCAGAAAACTAAAATTGGAGACATAAAATGGTAGCATACTTATGTAAAAACTACCATTAAGAAAAGGACGAGGGGGCTGGGAATGTGGATTAGTGAGAGAGTGCTTGTCTAGTAAGCAAGAAGCCCTAGGTTTGATTCCTCAGTAGCACATTCAAGAAAAAGCCAGAATTGGTCTTGGATGTCAGGAGGAAAAAAGGGAACACTCCCCAGTCATGAGGCCTTCTGCAGTGTGCCAGGACACCAACATGGTCTTCACACAACCACAGAGCAGGAAGACTGTCTCCCACTTCTCAGGCAGCCGAGGTCCCCAGAGTCAAGAGGGCAGAGCCAGGTTATAACTCAGGTATTTGGAGTCAGAAAAGAAAGGGCCCTGCCTCTCCTTGGACTGGGGATTTACATTAATGATGTGGAGAATGAAGGAAGGTGAATGGACTGGCAGAGGTAGAAGAAGGGCCTTCAAATCTGACAGATGGAGAGTCAAAAACCCACTCCCTAAGACCAAAGAGCAAGGCTCTCTATTGTTAACCTGAAGATAGCCTGAGGTTCCCTTCACCTGAGGAAGGAAGGTTAATTAGTCATTGTTTGAAGAGGCTGAGAAAATCCTGACCCTGGTGTAACTCTGACAAAAGTTTCAGGTTTCCTCTCATTGCTGGCCGTGTCTGGAATGAAGTGGTTTTGCAGCTCACTTCCCTGTTGAGTGTGTACATTCTGCCTCCTAATCCTGTGGGCCTAGGTCTCTTTACCTAGTTTGGCTTTTGAAACTGTTTTCTTCTTTCAAATATTGTTACACTGGAGTTCTTCCTGCTAACAGGACTAGGGCTTGGAAGCTGAGAACTTCATTTGAACCCAGGATTGGTCACTGATGTTTATTTCCTGCTTTTATAACTCAAGAACTCTAAGAAAATTTAGAGTGCAAGCAACTTCTCATTACCAAGGGAGACACAGGAAGCTCTTGAACATCTGACCTTTCAGCAGTAGAAGTCAGAGTGTCATAGACTTTCCAGCCCTGGCAAGCTTCATCCTGTGATCCTCAGACATCAGCCTCCTGAGCTAGGGTGATGGGCATGAGCTACTGGTGCTCTCCTAGGTTCAGAATTGTAATAACTTTGGCATTACAAGTCAACTGCTTATCACAAAGGGCTTGGGCAGCATATTAGGCCTTTCAACATTGGACCTTTCAGAACCGTAGGACACAAGGTTATAATGCTAGAGTCTGAGAGGCTGTGCATATGGATGGACTACACTTGAACCTTGAGCTCTAACTCCAATTCTGGTGTACGTGAACAATCATTTTTCCAGAGTATATTCTAATTAGCAAAAAGGAAAAGGACTTTGCTTAACCCTCACTTTTTTCCAGTTTTGTGTCTCAAACTCAAGCATGAGCACTGAACTTGAGCTCTTCAGCTCAAGCTGAACACTCTACCACTTGACCCACAGGACCACATGTGGTCTTTTTGTGGTTCATTGGAGATAAGAGTCTAACAGGTTTTCCTTGCCTAAGCTGTCTTTGAACTGTGGTCTTCAGATCTCAGCCTCTTGAGAAGCTAAGGTTCCTATTGTGAGCCACAGGCATCTGGCCTCTTGTTTTTGCCAGACCTGGGACTTGAACTAAGGACCTGGGTACTGTCTCCGAGCTCCTTTTTCTCAAGCCTAGTGCTGTACCACTTGAGCCACTCCACAGCTTCTGGCTTTTTCTGAGTATGTGGCACTGAGGATCCAAACCTTACCATTCATGCATGCTGAGCCAGCTCTCTACCACTAAGCCACATTTCTAGCCCCACCCTTACAAATTTATTCTTCAACTTGACTATCCCGAAGAAAAGGCTTGTGAGTATAAATCATCTAAAAAATTCCTATAGGAAGGTTCTAAAGATAAAGAAGACAAAGTTCATACTTGGAAGAGACTCTAAACATGTGAAGACTGTGACAAATGCTTCCATTTAATTATGTATCATGTTTCAACACTTAATAAAATATTAATGAAAAACCAGTCAAGGTCTTAAACTATTGTGTATAAATTTATAATAGATATACAACATGTACTAAATATTATGTGTATAATAATACTAAATACAATAAACAATAAGTAAATGAAAAGTAAAAAATAAAATACAAAATCAATAATAAAAATTATAATATATGTAATAAACATACATATGTAAATATATATCATATATTACACATATATAAAAATAGCTTTTCCATTGCAGGGCCTTCATTCAGACGCTGGGAACTCTAGCCTGAATTTCTTTCCTCAAGGACAGGGAGCTTTGCCTTCACCCATGGTGCAAAAGAGTTACCTGGATGGTGAGATCAATACCAGCAATGATGGAAATACTGGCCCCAGTTCCAAGACAGTGACTTAATTTTTTTAATGGAAGCAGTTATGTTTATTCAGTTACATAATGAACATTTTAAAAAAACACACTGTAGAATTTTGTACATCGATTCAGACACCTTTCTTTTACCCCCAAAATGCTTGTCTGAGCACTACTTTTTTCATTTTTTAATTGTAAAAATGTTGTACAGAGGGGTTACATTTAAATGAGCATGGTAATGAGTACATTTCCTATTGAGCATTGTTGCATCCTCCTTTGTTTTCCCCCTACCATTCCTTCCCTCCCAACTCCACAACTACTCCCCCTGCTGAGCTCAGTGACTTAATTTTTATTTTTGGATTTGCATGAGGTTTGAACTCAAGTAGTGGCAAATCTTCACTTTCCCTCACATTGCTACATATTTACCAAGACCCTAAGTTCAAATCCCAGGTTAATGAAGAAAATTGGTAGAAATTCAAAACAAGGGCTATTTCTTTTTTAATTTAGTTAAATAATTAATTAATTTTTTTATTTATTCTTTATTTTGCCAACACAGGGCTTGAACTCAGGTAATGGCAACTCTGCCTCAGCTTCAATCGCCCTAGGGTGGGGCACCCTTGGACCCATAGTCAATCCAGGGATCCTAGGCCCAGAGGGCTTGCAGGGAAAAAAAAAACGTAGCATAGCACAAAAAGTGGCAAGCTGCAGAGAGCTGAGGGTTTTACATTTGTTTCTTTGCACAGTGACCATCCTGGGTCTGAATAACATGGCTGCAAAGTGGACCTGAACTGCCATACCTGAATGCTGGCTTGCTATCAGGGAATCCATAGGCCATCCTGTGAACATAGGCCCCGGGTTCAAATCCCAGTACTGACACCTACCAGTGGCAAGAGATCACAAAAGACTAGTTCCTATGCATAGGAATACCAATTGAAAGAGTAGTTCATGCTTCGGTCTAGTCTAAAATTGGATGCAATAATCCTAGGATGCTGATTGAACTTAATTAATAAGTTATTATGCATGAAAAGAATAATATTCCTTCAATGGCGATATAATAAATGCTTAAGAGTTGGTAGGAATGTAGTAGGTGCCATTCAATCATAGATAGACTGCTCTGATGCTCCTTATTAATATATATTTATTTGTATACCACACTCTGCCTATACATGCATCATTGTTTTGGCCAAACCTGGGGCTGGATCTCAGCACATGGAACCACTTCACAGCTTCATTGCCTAAAGGCTGCCATGATGACACTCATCCATTCGTGAATTGGGCTTGCTAAACCCTGAGTTCACATCCCAGCACTGCCAAAAATTTAATGTTTCCTTTTCTGTGAGAGTTCTGGGAGTCAGGCATGATGGAGAACATATTTACAAATCTGGATGCTGTGATAGGATGTAAACAATATAATAAATGTTAGAGGGGGTCATCAGAGTCAATGAAATAAATGGTAAATCAATGAATAAAACAATAAATAAAATGAATAACCACACCCAACAAAATATGGACTGACTATGTGTATGGAAGTATAAATCCTATCTTTAAAATGGATATAAAGAGTATGTTTCCCAGCTCTTAGGCTTGAATTCAGGCCTTGGGAACAGGCCTGACTTTCTTGTCTTCAAGCATGTTCAGATTCCCTTCCGTCACGGTGCTGCAAATATACCCAGACCTTGAGTTCAAATCCAAGGCCTGGCAGAAAAAATGTCATGAATTGCAAACCAAGGAACTAAATATACTTTTTAAATTGAGGGCTATTGGAGAAGCCATTGTCCCGCACGGCAACATAAGCCTACATTTCGAATATAGTTATGCCATTTCCAGATGGTGGGAGATCCTGAGAAATTCGTTCCCATCCACAGGAATAATGATGGAATGTTATCGATATCACAGTTGAATGACATGCTCATGAATGATACTTGAACACAATTAGACTTTATGATTTCAGTCAGCTGATTGATTTTATTTAATATCTTATAAAACATTAAAAGGATACTATTTCTCACAGGGACTCAATAATTTCAGGACACTGATTTATTTAATAGTTTATTTAAGATAAAAATAATAACATTAATTACATGGAGGCATAATAAATACCCAAGAATTGGTAGGAATGTAGTCTATATAATTGAAAAATTGATAGACATCTCTGGCACTCTGTAAAGATATATATATATATATATATATATATATATATATTAGTGTACTACGATCTGCGTGTCAATCTGTTCATATTTTGTTAACACCTGGTGCTTGATCTCAGATCCTGGGAACTGTCTACCAGCTCAATTTGTTCCAGGATGGCACGCTAACTCACACACATTCATGAATTTGGCCCTGTGGTCCTTGAGTTCAGATGCCATCATGCCCAAACAATGAATCATGAAGTAAGAAACTGATGGTGACACATGTTTTCCTTTTCTGTGAAAGTCCTGGGTGTCAGGTATAAGTGGAATACATATGCAGATCTATATCCTATTTAATCAATGTAACCAATGTTCTATGTGCCATATTAGTCAATAAAATAAACAGTCAATACATGTTGGGTCTTTGTTTGCCCCCTAAAGATGGATGGGGCCCGGGAATGGTAAGTGTGCCACTCATCCGTTCCCCAGCCTCCCTTAGCCTGGGGGACATTCAGACACAATGGGGAGTCAAGTCAAGCAAGAACTCCTTTATTACCACAGAGCAAGCGCCTGTTAAAGGGATAAACTGCGAGGCATGGAAGGGGAGGGAAAGGAACCAACCAATCACTGTAAAGGTCACACCCTATCATGCACCTAAGCTTTATCCAATCAGATTTTAAGGTAAACAATTGGGCTGTGCCCACTCAACTTCCTCTCAGCACCATCTTTGCTGCCGATGTGCCCCACAAACACCTGAATAAAACAAAAAATAAAATGAATAACTACACTGAATGCAATATGGTGTCAACCTATGTATGTAAATATAAATCATATATTTAAAATGTACACAAATAGGATGTATTCTTGTGCTGGGGATCGATTTCAGACCTAAGGAACAGAAACGAATTTCTTGACTTCAAGAAGGCTAGCTTTCCATTTCCACACAGTGCAACAGAGTTACCCAGACTATGAGTTCCAGTCCCAGTCCTAGTAGAAAAAAATTGCACCTTTATACTATGTGAAGCACAATTCTTAGGTATTTCATTATGCCTCCATTTAATGAACATGATTGTTTAAATGCTTCATGAAATATTGATTAAAATCGACCAGTGTCCTATAATATAATTTTATCCTAGAATTATTTAAGAGCTGCCCATTCAATCATAACATACATCACATTCCCTTGGTATTCATATAGCTAGGAATGACTTTCTAAAGATCTCCTTCCATTTGGAGTTGGCAGGACCAGGATTCCAACTGTGGGCTCCAGCTCCCACCATTTTAACTCAAGGATAGGGAACTCACTGGTCTGTCCAAGAACAGCAAGACCAATGATTAGGCAGGCACCAGTGGCTCTCAGCAGTCCTCATTGATGCTTACAAGGCTGTAATAGGAGGATAATGATCAAATTCACACTAGGCAGGAAAGTCCTTGAGATCCCTGTCCAACTTCAGTGCCAACAAAGCCAGAAGTAGAGCCGTGTAGCTCCAGTGGTAAACGGCTATCCTTGATCAAAAGCAGCTCACAACACACATACACACACACACACACACACACACACACACACACACACACTGCAGTCTAATCATCTATCTGTTTATATATTGGCCAGTCCTATGGGTTGATCTCAGGTCCTCAAATTTGCCCACCAACTTCTCTTGCATCAGACTGGCATGCTACCAGTTACCCACTCATGAAGTGGGCTGCTAGCCCCTGAGTTCAAGTCACAGAACTGGCAAAAACTTAATCCTGAGGAAAGCCAATTGCCTCATTTGGTTTCATTATCGGTGAAATTTCTGGGACTCAGGAATGATGTAGAATACATAGGCAAATCTATGTCTTATGTAATAGGATGCAAAAAATATTATATGTGTAGTCATATTCACTAAAATATATAAGAAACAAGTAAAACACAAAATAAAATGAATATACTAACTGCAATATGCAGTTAGTATGCAGTAAAAATGTGTAGGTCAATAAAAACCATGTACTTAAAATATATAAATATATTATTTTTTTGAGTGCCAAGACTTTAATTCAGGCCCTAGAAACAGGCATGACTTTCTTGTCTTCCAGAATGGTGATCTTTCCCATCCCCCACAGTACTGGAGATTTACCCAGACCCTGAGTTCAAATCCCAGGCCTGGCAGAAAAAATGGCATGAATTCTAAGCCAAGGAGTCTCATAATTTTTTAAAATATTTTTAATGTATGTACGTATGTATGTATGTATTCATGTATGCATGTATGTATGTATGTATGTATGTATGTATTTTTCTTTTGTCAAGCACAGAGCTTGAACTCAGGTCATGGCAATTCTGCCTCAGCTTTGATCACTCTATCCTCGGGTGCAGTCACTGGACCCATAGCCGAACCTGGGTTCCTGGGACTCAAAGGCTGACAAGAAAATAAATAATTAATGCGACAAAGAAAAAAAAAAAACTTGCAACTTGCAGATGGCTACCGGTTTTACATTTGTCTTCTTTGCAAGGTGACCATCCTGCGTCTGAATGACACAGTTGAAGAATGTTGGTAACTTGGCATTGCTGAAGGCTGGTGGGAAGCCATAGGCCAACATGGAAATATAGGCCCTGTGTTTGAAGCCGGGTCCTGACCCCTACCAATAGAGGGAGATCCTAAGAGTCTCCTTCCTATTCATAGGAACACCGATGGAAGATTATGAATGGCAAGGTTGAATTAGTTATTTCTGAATATTACTATATAAATAGAGTGATTTTAGGAGGCCAATGGATTTTAATGAATATTTTTGACACATTCAACGAATACTATTAATTACATGGACACAATAGTTTCAGGACAGTGGTTGATTTAACTAATAATTAACAATGAAAACAATAATTTTAATTACATGGAGGTATACTAAATACCCAAGAATTGATAGGAATGTAGCCTATGTAACGGAATAATGTATAGACATCTCTCGCACTCTATAAAAATCAATAATTATTTGTGTACTACCATCTGCATGTCTATCTGTTCTAATTTTGTCAACCTCTGGAGCTGGATCTCAAGTTCTGGAAATGCTTGTCAGCTCAATATGCCTCAGGCTGGCATACTGACACTCATCCATTCATGAATTGGGCCTTGTAGGCTGTGACTTTAGATGCCAGCACTCACAAAAATTGAATCATGGAGTAAGAAGCCCATGGCGACACATGTTTTCCTTTTCTGTGAATGTCCTGGGTATCAGGTGTGAAATTTCATATATAGGCAAATCTATATCGGATACTAGGTAATAAATGTAATAAATATTTCATGTGTAATAAAAGTCAATAAAATAAATGGTAAGTAAATGAATAAAAGAAAAATAAAATGAATAAGTATACTAAGCGCAATATGGGATCAACATACGGGGTTCGATTTCAGGGCCTGGGAAGTGCCTGGCAGCTGAATTGGCTAGAGGCTGCTGTTCTGACAGTCAGCCATTCATGAATTGAGCCTTCTAGGGCCTGAGTTAGATACCACCACTGCCAAAAAAATGTAATCTTGGAGTGGGAAGCCGAGCATGACACATGTTTACTTTTTTTTTTGAAAGTGCTCGTTGACAGGTAGGATGTATAAATTCAGATGCAAATCTATATGTAATATATGCAAATCTATATGTAATAGGATGTCATAAATGTAAAAGATGTCGTAGGTGGAAGAATTGTCACTACATTCAATGAAAAACAGATCGAATTAGTAGTGAATCATTCTAGGATAAAATTAGACACAAAAACTATAGGATGTAGATTAAGTTTAACATTTTATTAAGTATTACCAGAATAAAAATTGCATGGAAACATAAATACCTAATAATTGGTAGTAACACATGATGCATAATTTAATAATATATGGATATCTGTCTCATTCTATAAAATATGAAATTATGCGTATGGCTGTATGTACATATGTGAAAACAATAACAAAATATTGAGTAATTTAGTTAATGCTTTATTAATTGTAACTGGGACACATTATTAAATGGAGACATAATTTAATAAGTAATAATTGGTAGTAATATCTATAAATTAATAATATACAGACATCTTTCTGTGTATATAATGCTTATATACATCAATCTCTATTTATACCTCGTTCACTCCTGGGGCTTGGTGGTTGACTGCTCACCTAGTGAGCATGAAGCCCTGGGTTCCATTTCTCAGTGCCACATAAACATAAAACCCAGAAGTTCTGCTGTCTTTCAATCAATTGAGTTCTACCCTTGAGCACAAATGCTTAGGGACAGTGTCAAAACCCTTACTCAAACCCCAGGACTGCCGCCAAAAAGATGTATAATGTTCTAACTGCAACTATAGAAGGATAGGACTTCAAATACCACATGACAGAGCAAGCTAGGAGTCTGGTGCTGACAGCTGCCGCCTAACCTGACTTAGCCAGATATAAACTGCTGCAACCCAGCTCCACGGGTTACCCCCATCATCCTGGCTTACCCTGGCTTAACCCCGGATATACTGGCCACTCTGGGGCCTTAAAACCTGGTAGTAAGTCTGCTAGACTCAATTGAAATATGGCTCAAAGTGGTAGAGTTCTAGCCTTGTGCAAATGTTATTAGAAAAATAATATCCCCAAGCTTTAAGCTCAAGCTCCATGACTAATCTCCCCCACCCAAAAAAAAATCCCACTAAACTGTTAGGTGTGAACTTGTGTGGTTTGTGAAATGTTCCTCAAAGAATGGTGATATTGATTAGAGCGCCCTAAGTCTAATGACAGCTTGTGGGACAGAGCTATGTACTGAGTCCTCCGTAGGGTACTCTGTGCTGAGTCCTGCACATGGTACTATGTGCTGTATCCTTCACAAGGTGCAGTGTGCTGAGTCCTGCATTGGGTGCTGGGTTCTGAGTCTTTCACAGGATGCCATGTGCTGAGTCATGCAGAGTGCCATGTGCTGTGTCCTTCACCAGGTGCATTCTTTAATTGGGTCCTTGTAAGATCTCCCCACTGAGATGATTATGCAGACAAGAATATTGAAGCTCAGATATGTCTCCATGGCAGGGACAAAATTATGTATTACTGAAGACTAGTGAGTTGTCTACTTCAGACAATTGTTCTGTTCTGTTTTTTTCTGTCATGAACCTTGAAATAGGGGCCTACGCTCTGACCCTTACCTCTTGGGCTCATGGTTAGCACTCCACCGCATAGAGCCATGGACCCCCTTGAAGCACATGCCACAGCCTAGGGGTCTATAGT
>NW_024872104.1:0-16427 GCF_019054845.1 Dipodomys spectabilis
AAAATGATCTACTTCCTCATTAAAGGCAGTATTTTCTTCCTGAGTCTAGGGAGGGACAGATCTTATTTCTCAACTGGAAATTGGATCCCCAGCAGAAGGACAGATTGGTCTGGATATTCTGTGAGAATAGATTCCCTTTCCTCAACTGAATCTAGACTTTGGACCTAACTTATTGGTTTTCCTGAACATAGACTGGGGTCATTTTCCATTAGCACATATTTACCCTGCACTCCAAGACCAAAACATTTTTTACTGGTTTGGATGTGATCTAGGTGAATTGTGAACATCAATGGAAGACATTCTAGATCATCTTCTTCCTTGGTGGTATGTGCAGGTACACCTACATAACATGTGGAGTTCAGAACCAGTGGGATGTCCACAGGACTCAAAACCTAGTTGGGCATTTCTACACATTGAAAAAAGCCTCTATGTTCACATGCTTTCTGGAGTCCAGTGTTGGCTTCCAATCTCCATCAGTCACCATAGGCGACATCACTGATGGGTTCTTTATCTGGAGTTCAGCAAGAAGTTCTCTACAGTGACACAAACATAAGAATGAAAACAGGTACAAGAGTCTTAGAGTACACTCTAGAAGTTAAAGTGTGACTAAACTTCTATGAGGATTTAGTAGGAGAAGCTGTAGAACTTGAGTTTGGACTGAACACTGATGAGAAGGTAGGGTGTTTCTAATGAGTGGTTATGTCCAAGTTATTTTAGAAAGGGAACAGACATTACCCGGCATAGAACATCCATAAAAGGACATTTTGCCAAGCTGGGTAGTACAAAGGGCTTTTGGCCAAGCAGGCCCATCCCTTGAGACCGGATCTATCTCTACTCACAAGCTCTAAGGCATCTAAACAAGGATTATTTACTCTTTTTCTTGGTCTCACAGGCCATGCGTTGCTCCAGCTGGTCCAGAAGAATATGTAAGCAGAACAGCAAGTCTGAAGAGGGCATGTTGAGCTTGTCATACTGTGTAAGTTTTTTCAGGATGTCAAGTTTCTTGTGCTCATAAAAATCATCAGGGTAGATGTCCATCCAAATAGTTAAGATGGAACAATCGATGCTGTGGGCATATTGGTAACAAGGAAAATAAGAGTCTGCTATCTCCATCCTGAGCCTTCTACTATAGACCCTTTCTGGCAGGACTAGAATGTTGGGAAGTGGGAAGAGACTCCTGGAAGCAGAATGCTCCTCACAACCCACTTCTAGAAATTTCTAATACAATACTCCAAAATTCTCCCTGTGATGGGCAGAGAAAGTTGTTTCCCCACTGTATCTGACTTGCTACACACAACCCTCCCTGTCATCAAGGGATTGTGATCCATGCTGGGCTGGTCATAAACAGAAAACCCTGTCATAAAAATGGCTAAAGCAGCACTGAGCGCAGGTGGCTCATGCTTTTAATCTTAGCTATTCAGGAGGCTGAGATTTGAAGATCCCAGTTCAAAGCAAATCTAGGCAGGAAAGTGTGTGAGACTCCTATCTCAATAATCCACAAGAAAACTAGAAGTGGCACTGTGGCTGAAACAGTAGAGCACTCGCCTTGAGCTGAAGAGTGCAGGGACAGTGTCCAGGTGCAGAGTTCAAACCACATGACCAACAAAAACAAAAGTGACTAAAGCGAAAAGAGCAGGTGTATGGCTCACTTTGTAGAGCACCTACTTAAAATGCATGAAGCCCTGAGTTTAATTGCTAGGATTGAAAGGAGGAAAGGATATGAAGGAATGGAAAGAAGAAAAGAAGGAAAGGAGGAATTTTGATATAACCAAATACTGGAAAGATGTGAAGTATTAAATAAAGGTATCACAGCTATTTTATATGAAAAGATACTGATTGTTTACTAAAAGGCAAATTATAGAATGTGGAATTCAGGCTAAAATACATGTACAATTTTGTTTTTCTGTAAAGTGATACATGTCTCTTTAGTTTAAAAGTAGTAAATGAGGTTAAAAAATGGAAGAGTTGTTAGAAATGAATCATTTCTTATCACTTTTTCTGCTACATTCACCACCTACAAAATTGAAACAATGTTCATCATTTTAATTATTAATTTATTAATTTAATCTTTCATCTTTAGTGTATAGTCTATTGTGCACATCGTTTGTTTAAACTCTTTTTTTTGTTTGTTTTTTGTCCATCATGGGTCCTGAACTCTGGGCCTGGGCACTGTCCATTAGCTCTTCACCTCAAAGATATCACTCTACCACTTGAACCACAGTGCCACTTCTGGCTTTTCTGCTTATGTGGTACTGAGAAATCGAACCCAAAGGCTCATACATGCAAGGCAAGCACTCTACCACTTAGCCACCTTCCCAGCCCTGAAATCTTTATTTTTTCCTTCAGACATGGGGCTTGAATACAGGGCATGGGTGCTGTCCCAGAGCTTCTTTGCTCAAGGTTAGTACTCTACCATACAAGTTTAAACCATAGTGCCATTCTTGTTTTTTAGTGGTTAATTGGAAATAGCAGTCTCATGGGAACATTTCTGCCCAGGGCTGGCTTTGAACCACCATCCTCATTTCTCAGCCTCCTGAGAAGATAGGATTACAGGCGTGAGCCACCTGTACACTTGTGCTCATTTTTTTTCCTTTTAACTGTTACATAAGTTTAGTTCCCCCACCCAAATACGTGCAAACTGAGATGCAAATTGGCTTTAAATTACAAATTGGCTGAAATTACAAATGATGGCAAATTGTTTTTAACGTTTTTTTAATATGAGAAGCTTGAACTTAGGGCCTGGTTGAAATCCCTGTTCTCTTGTTCTCAAGGCTATCACTGTACTAGTTTGGCCCACAGTGCTCCTTTTAGTCTCTTGGTAACCAGTTTATGAGACAATAGTCTCACAGACCTTCTTACCCAGACTGTTATTAATCCTCGATTATCAGATCTCAGCCACCTGAGTTATGATGATTATAGGCATGAGACACTGGCACCAGTTTTTTAAAAAGCAACAACAGATTACTTTAGGGAGGATGGAGGAGGAGAAGCTAGAGGCTAAAGAAGCTCTCACATAGAAAATAGTTGTAGTGTTCCAGTGAAGAGTCATAGCCAGAGAATTACGAAGTGTGCCATCACAGTACAGAGAGTTTGGCCAGAGAGGGAAAATCCAGTCAAGGAAACAGATCTGAGCACTTGCCATTAGCTGCAGCTGCGGTGGTGGTGGCAACAGCAGCAGCCAAGCCGCCAAAAGAACAACACAGAGTCTGGGACAATGGTGCCAGACACAGCAGGTGACCGGATTATACTTAAAACCAGAAAGAACTGACAAGTAGCAGATATCTTCATCCTGCAGATCACAGACCAGAGACAACCCAGGAACCAAGACTCCAGCGTGAGTAGAATCCTGACATACTCACTCCTTCTCAGGGAACAGAGGAGGGAAGGCCACCCTTCCCGCCCTCACCCCCGGAGATCTCCATATTTGATATTGAAAAGGCCCAGCTGAGCAGCTAGTTCTAACTCAGGCCTTGCCTTGGGAAAAAAAACAAAAGAGTCATTTATGAGGTCACAGGCACCTGACTTGAACTGCCAGGCTCAGCTCCTCCTTAGGAAAAGTCACCCATCCCAGGCAGACAAAGCTCTGCCCCGAGGGGAGTGACTTTCTTCACTGGGTAAACAGAGCCAGAGGCTGCCCCTCCCTACAGCAGCCTAAACAATCAAGTGAAATTCAGTAAACATAAACCCTGAGAATGGCTCCAGGCTGGGCTCCCTGAGTGTCTCAGAAGCTATCCCTCAAGGAAAAGCTACAATTTGCTGAAAGGCCTCAACTCTACCCAGAACCTAGCCTCATCACAGCATCTTCAAATTAGAGGAAACAGCCATCTCCCTCTTTTGTGAAACTCAAAGCAGATCTCCCTCTCATTGAACTAGCCTGGGAGGAAGATCACAATTGACTTAAGAAACCAATCATGCCACAGGCAAACCAAACACCACAAGCAGACTAGAGACTCCACCAAGAGACTGGTTACAGACACAGGGAGATACAGGATCTTCCCATCTACTTCTCCCCCCCACCCCCCAAAAAAGAACTCTTTTTTGTACCTTTTTTAATTTTTAGTTTAAAAAAATTGTTTTCTATTAATCTTTTTTTCTTCTCTCCTAATTTTTATTTTAGGTGTATGTGTGTGTGAGTGTGCTTTGTTTAAATCTCTAATGACCTTTTGGTCCTTTTTTCTTTTTTTTTTTCATTCTTTTCATTTTTTCTTCTGTTTCCTTGTTTTTTGTGTGACTTATTTGCTGTTCTGCTCATCCTCAGATATATGCCCGTCGTCAAATATTAGACCTTACCCCCATTGTATACACACTTAATCAAGAATTTTATTACTCAATTCAAAACTTCTTAGCCTTAAATAATGTAATAGCAGTATTACCTCTTTAGGCTATATAATTTTTGAGAATTTTTAGTTTTTAGTTTTTCATGTCTCCTTTCTATCCTTCCCCTCCTCTCATCGTATCTTGTTCTTCTCTCAATACCACCTTAAACTTAGATAATTTTAAAGATTCATTTAATAAATTTAATATTTGTTTTTCCCATTTTTTTCTTGTCTGTTTTTTTCTCTCTCCTACTATTCTGTCCAATCCATTTCCCTCTTTGAGATTAGAACTTGGTTAAATTCACTCTCCTTTTACCTCTCCACATTCTTCTAATCCTATTTTTCCTCATATTTGTCCCTAAATATAATAATTTCTGGTTTGCCAAATTCATCCTTGCTGTTGTTAGCCCATTAATCCATAGTTGTTTGATGTTGAATAGATTGTATCTGTTGAACTAGATTATATCTGAGTCCTTTTGCCTGTGCAACTACAGGACTTTGGTTGATGCATGCCTTTGAAAAAATATTCTACCAGAAAATTGGTGTTACTTTCATATCAAATGGACAGAACAAGCCAGAGAAATACAAGAAAAATCCAAGTCCTGGTATCTCAACTCCCACTCATGATAACCAGTATTCCAGAGGAGAGTTCTCCAATAGCTCAATAAATATTACTGGGAAACACGGTGAATGAACAGATAGAAAACCTGCAAAGGACTCAGTGTGATCATGATAGGGAGAGAGCAGAGGCAAACCAAAGATCAATACAATAATCTCATGAGCATGAGGAAGCTACTCAAAGGTTGATACAGAAATGTGTGAACAGGTTGAGAACACTCAAAGAGAAATAAAGGAATTGTGTGAACAGGCTGAGAACTGTCAGAGAAATACAGGAATTGCATGAGCAGGCTGAAAAGAGACAAAGAGAATGTCAGGAATTGCGTGAACAGGCTGAGAACAGTCAAAGAGAACTACAGGAATTGCATGAACATGAGGAAGCTAATTAAAGAGTAATACAGGAATTGCAAGGGAGGGACGAGAATAAACAAAGATCAATAGAGGCATTCATGGAATCCATAAACAGACAGCTTAAAGAATTCAGGGAGACCACAAAGGGAATGCTGATTGGAACCCGAGAGAAGGAATGGGAGTATAAGGAAACCATAACCAAACAACTAAGTGATTTGAGAATAAGAACTGAACACCAAATTAAGGAAGTAAAGAAGTCCATACAAGATCTGAAACAAAGCTCCCAAAAAGAATTTGAAGTCATGAAAACCAAACAATTAGAAGGAAAATGAATGAAAAACAAAGAATAAAGTCTTGACATTAGGTTAGACCATGCAGAAGATCGAATTTCGGTGAATGATGACAGCCTAGATATTATGGAGAAAGAATGTACAACTATCCAAGACAAATCCAAAATATGATAGATATATTCAGCAATTGGAAGACACCATCAGAAAGCCTAATCTGAGAATAATGGTTGTAGAGGAGCACCTAGAGACAGAAGATAATGGTCTAGGAAATTTGTTTAACAGGATCCTAGCAGAGAAATTCCCAAACATGCAAAAGGATAGGCCTATTCAGATACAAGAAACGTTTAGAACCCCAAATAGACCAGACAAGAGCAGGACATCCCACCATCACATTATAATATGCACAAGATCAATTCAGACCAAGGAAAAGATCCTTAAAGCTGTCAAGGAAAAAAGATCAATCATCTATGAAGGGGAAACAATTAGAATAACTTCATTTTTTTCAGCAGAGAAAATTAAAACAAGAAGAGCCTGGGAAGATGCATGCCATGACCTAAAGACGAAGGATGAACCACTAATAGTGTAAACAGCTAAATTCTCCTTCATAACCAAAGGTGAAATAAAAACTTTCCATAGCAAAGAAAAACTGAAAAAAAAATATCTCCACCAAACTGGTCCTACAAAAGATACTTAAAGATGTCCTACACAGACAGAACTGACAATATCACAATAAAGGCCAAGAAATGGCATCCAAACTGAGAATCCAAAAACCATAGGAAGAACCAAGTTGCCACAGCACCCAAGAAGGTGGATAAAATGGCAGAAACTACCAAACACTTCTCAGTCCTTTCTCTCAACATTAACGGACTTAACTCTCCAATTAAGCGACATACACTGTCTAGATGGATTAAAAAGCAGCATCCTTTTATCTCCTGCCTTCAGGAATCACACTTTGCTCATAAAAACAAACACACTTTGAACGTGAAAGTCTGGAACAAAATCTACCAAGCAAATGGCCCCCATAAACAGACAGGAATTGCAGTCATAATATCAGATAAAATAGACTTCAAATTAAAATTAGTGAGAAGAGATAAAGAAGGTCACTACATATGAATTAAGGGATCTTTCTTTCAGGAGGATATTACAATAATAAATACTATTCGCCAAACAATGGATCACCGAAACAAATACTACTTTCCCCAAAATCTCAAATTGATCCAAAGATAAGAATTGTTGGGGGCTTTAACAGACCACTATCCACACTAGATAGATCAACTCGAAAAAACTCAATAAAGAAAATGCAGATCTAAAGAATTGCCTAGATCAGCTACATTTAACAGACAACTACTGAATATTTCACCCAGCAGCATCAGAATACACTTTTTTCTCATCACTACATGGAACATTTTCCAAAATAGACCACTTATTTTATTGTGAAAATACTATACAGACGGGTTGCAATTACATGGGCAAGACAATGAGTACATTTCTCATAAAGCATTGTAGCCTCCTCCTTTGTTTCCCCTTCCCATCCCATTCTCCCCCCCCTCCCACCACCCAACCCTCAATCCCCCACCAAAGTTGTAAAGTTCGTTTTTGACATAATGACTTGTACATCTCGTTGCAATGGGTCCACCTATATGCCTATTTAAATGATTTATTTTTTCCCTTCCCCTCCACAAATGATAACAACATCAAATAGAGTGAAAACAGGGGTTCTAAAGTTGTGCAGGCACATACAAAGCACCAAAGAAATGATCTTATAATTGTTTTAGAAACAATTGCATGAAAGAAAAAAAAAACATTTGAATAAATATCTTAGGGTTCATTTCCCTAAAATCGACTTATCTGACCTTTTCGGCTTGATTCAGACTGATACTAGTTATTACAAATAGGGGAAGCTATGGGACCTATGTTTCTTTGGGCCTGTCTTACTTCACTTAATACAATTTTTCCCAAATCTTTCCATTTCCTAACAAATGGGGCAATGTCATTTTTTCTGATGGACCCATAGAATTCCATTGTGTATATATACCACATTTTCTTGATCCATTCATCTACTGAGGGGCATCTGGGTTGGTTCCAGATCTTAGCTATGTTAAATAAGTCTGCAATAAACATAGTTGTGCTGGTAACTTTCTTATAGTTTTGCTTGTGAACATTTGGTTAAATGCCCCAAAGTGGGATTGCTGGATCATAGGGAGCCCTATGTGGAGTCTTTTGAGGAAACTCCATACTACTTTCCAAAGTGGTTGTAAAAGTTTATACTCCCACCAACAATGTATTAAGGTTCCCTTCTGTCCACATGCCCTCCATCATCTGTTGTTATTATAGTTCTTGATTCTAGCCATTCTGACTGGGGTGAAGTGGTATCTAATGCTGTTTTGATTTGCATTTCTTTTATTGCTAGGGAGGTTGAGCATTTCTTCATGTGTCTATTGGCCATCCTTCTTTCCTCTTCAAAGAAGTTTCTCTTTAAGTCTTTAGCCCACTTATTTATTGGGCAGTTTTTTCTTTGAAGGTTTGCTGTTGGGGGGTTTAATTTTTTGAGTTACAGGTATATTTTAGATATGAAACCCTTGTCTGTTGTATGGCTAGTGAAGCCCATCTCCCAATCTGTGGGCTTTCTATTGATATTTCTAGCTATGTCCTTTGCCATGCAGAAGCTATGCAATTTCATGCAATCCCATTTGTTCAACCCTTCTTAGATTTGTTGTGCTTCTGGGTCTCTATTAAGAAAATTTCAGCCTGTGTCTGTGGATCTATGTGGGATTTGAGCAAAAGTAGTGTTTCTTGGATAAATTTGGGAGCTCCATTTTTTGGCGAGTAGATATTTAGAATTGTAATATCCTCCTGAAGGAGAGATCTCTTAATGAGTATGTGGAGACCTTCTTAATCTTTTCTCTCTTATTTTAATTTGAAGTCTATTTTATCTGGTATTAGGATTGCAACTCCTGCCTGGTTATGGGGGCCATTTGCTTGGTAGATTTTGTTTCAACCTTTCACATTGAAAATGTGTGTTTTTACAGGCAAGATGTGACTCCTGAAAGAAGCAGATAGAAGGATGTTGCTTTTTAATCCAAGTAGACAGTCTATGTCGTTTAATTGAAGATTTAAGTCCGTTAATGTTGAGAGATACGACTGAGGTATTTGGGAGCTGCTGCCATTTTATCCACATTCTTGTGGCTGCGGCAACTTGGTTCTTCCTATGGCTCTTGGATTCTCAGTTTGGGTACTGTTGCTTGGCCTTTATTGTGATCTAGTTGGTTATGAAGGAGAGTTTATCTGGGTACAGTAATCTTGGTTGATATTTGTTTGTCTTTAGGGCATGGCATACATCATTCTAGGCTCTTCTGGCATTAATTGTTTCTTCTGAGGAATCTGAGGTGACTCTAATTGGTTTCCCTTTACCGGTGATTGAGCTTTTCTCCTTGACAGCTTTAAGGAACTTTTCTTTGGTCTGAATTGAACGTGTGTAGTTTATAATGTGATGGTGGCATGCCCTATCCTGGTCTCATCTATTTGGTGATCTAAAAGCTTCTTGTGTCTGAATAGACCTATCTTTTTGCATGTTTGGAAAGTTCTCTGCTAGAATCCTGTTAAACAAATTTCCTAGACCATTAACTTGTATCTCTACACCCATTAGCCTCAGATTAGGCCTTCTGATGGTGTCTTCCAATTGTTGAATAGCTCTATCATATTTCTTGGATTTGTCTTGGATGGTTGTATGTTCTTTCTCTATAATAACTAGGCTGACTTCAATCCCTGAAATTCGATCTTCAGGATGGTCTAACCTACTATCAAGTCTTTCTACTTTTTTATTTCTTTTCCTTCTAGTTGGTCACCTTTGATGGCTTCAGATTCCTTGTTGGAGTTTTGTTTTAGATCTTGTATGGACTTCTTTACTTCCTTAATTTGGTGTCAGTATTTATTAACAAATCACTTAGTTGATTAGTTATGGGTTCCTAGGACTCCCATTCCTTCTTTTGGGTTACGTTCAGCACTTCTTTTTGTGGTCTCCCTGATTTGTTTGAGCTCTCTGTTTATGGATTCCTTGAATGCCTTTAGTGATCTTTCTGTATTCTCATCCCCCCTCTCTCAATTCCTCTATTACTCTTTGATTAGCTTATTCATATTCACGCAGTTCCTGTAGTTCTCTTTGAGTGTTTTCAGCCTGCTCACGCCATTCATGACTTTCTCTTTGACTGATCCCAGCCTGCTCATGCAATTCCTTTATTTCTCTTTAAGTGTTCTCAAGCTACTCTCGCAATTCCTGTATCAAACTTTGAGTAGCTTCCTCACACTCATGATATTCTTTGTTTTGCCTCCTCTCTCTCCCTATCACGCTCATACAGAGTCCTTTGCAGGTTTTCAATCTTTTCATTTACCATGTTTACCAGTAGTATTTGTAGACCTTTTTGGGAACACTTGTATGGATTATTCGTTATCTTTTTTGTCCCCTGATTATTATGAGTGGGAGTTGAGATACCTGAACTTGCCATTTTTCTTGTGTTTTCCAGATTGCTCTACCCATTTGGGATGAAAATAAACCAGCTTTGTGCTAGCACACTATTTTAAGGCAAGCATCAACAAAAGTCTGTAGTTGCACAGTCAAAAGTCTGCAGATACAATATAATTCAATAGATATATCTATTCAACTTCAAACAACTAAGTATTATTGAGCTACGAACTGCAAAGAATAAGTTGGCAAACAGAAATTATTAGGTTTAGGGAGAGATGTAGTAAAAAATAGGCATAGAGTGATGTGGAAAGGCAGTGGGAGAGTTAACATAACAAATCCTAAACTCAAAACGGGAAATAGCTTGGATAGAATGATAGTAGAGAGAGAAAAAAAGAAGAAAGAGAAAGAAAAAAGTCAAGAAAAAACAGGAAAACAAACATTAAAAATTAAGAAGTGCAACACTTAAAAATTATGCAAATTGAAGACATAATATTCAGAGAAGAATGTGGATAGAATAAGAGAACAGGAGGGATGGAAGGGAGATATGAAAAACTTAAAAATAAAAATGCTAAAAATATTATATAGGTATTAAGAGGTAGTACTGCTATTAAGGAAGTTAAGTCTAAGCATCTTTAAACTGAGTAATAAATTTCTGGATTAAGTGTGTGCACAATGTGGCTAAAGTCAAATAATCAACTACGGGTATATATGAGGATGAGAACAACAATTAAGACATGCAAAGCATGAAAGAGAAGAAAACGTGAAAAGAACAAGAAGGAAAAAAAAAGGATCAAATGGTCACTAGAGCTAAATAAAAAAAATTATTTTAAAAGATAAAAAGAGAGTTCTGGGAAGATGGCAGAGGAGAATCTAGAAGTAAAACAATCATTCACATAGAAAGCAGTTTTAGAGTTCCAGTGAACAGTCCTCAGCCAGAGAATCACACCAAGTGTGCCATCACAGGACAGAGAGTTAGGACAGAGAGGGAAAATCCAGACAAGGAGACAGATCTGAGCTCTTGCCAGCTGCTGCCTCATCACAGCTTCTCCAAATTTGAGGAAAAAGCCATCTCCCTCTTTTGTGATACTCAAAGCAGATCTCCCTCCAATTGAACTAAAGTGGAAGGAAGATCGCAAAATCCTGGGTAAAGCAGAGCATTTCTCTGCCTGTTCAAACAAACTGACTTAAGAAACCAACCAAGCCACAGAACCACAAGCAGACCAGAGACTCCAACAAGAGGCTGGTTACGGACACAAGGGATATGCAGGATTTTTCCCAACCCTCCCAGAAAAATGAAAGAACTGCTTTTTTCTCTTCTTCATTTTTTTAGTACCTTTTATAAAAAACTTTTTTTCTTTTCTAAAAATTTTTAATTTTTAAATTTTTTGAAAAAAATTGTTTTCTACTAACTTTTTTTCCTCTTATAATTTTTATTATAGGAGTACATGTGTGTGTGCATTTTTCTTTCTTTTTATTTCTTTGTTTTTTTAAAAAAAATTCTTTTTGTTTACCTCTACTGAACTTCTGATCTTTTTTTTCTTTCTCTCTTACCCTTTTCACCTTTTCTTCTCTTTCATTCTTCATGTGACTTAATTGTTGTTCTGCACAGCCTCAGATAAACCCGTAGTTGACTATTAGATCCTATCCCCCATTGTGAACACACTTAATCCACAAATTTATTACTCAATTCAAAACCTCTGAGACTTAAATTCCTTAATAGCAGTACTACCTCTTTATACCTATATAATATTTTAAGTATTATAATTTCTAAGATTTTCACATCTCATTTATATCCCTCCCTTTCTCTCATTATATTCACGTTCTTCTCTGAATAGTTTGTTTTCGATTCTGCATAATATTTAAAATTTTTCTTTTCTATTTTTTCTGGTCTCTTTTTTCCCTTTCTCTTTCTTCTTTTTTTCTCTTTCTCTACTTTCATACTACCCAACCTATTTCCTGCTTTGTGATTAGGACTTAGTTAACTCTCCCTGTCTCTTCCCACATCTCTCTATTCCTATGTTTTACGCACATCTCTCCCTACCCCTAATAATTTCTGATTTTCCAAATTCTTCTTTGGGGTTCGTACCCCATTAATATATAGTTATTTGATGTTTAATAGATGTATCTGTTGAACTAGATTTTATCTGCAGACTATGGACTGTGCAAATGCAGACTGTGGTTGATGCTTGACTTAAGTTAGTGTTCTAGCAGAAAACTGTTGTTATTTTCATCCCAAATGGGCAGAGTAAGCTGGAAAAACACAAGAAAAATGGCAAGTCCGGGTATCTCAACTCCCACTCATGATAATCAGGGGACATAACGGATAATGAATAATCCAGAGGAGAATTCCCAAAAAGCTCTAATAAACACTGCAGGAAAACATGATAAATGAAAGATTGAAAACCGACAAAGGACTCTGTATGTGAGTGATAGGGAGAGAGAGGAGGCAAACAATAGGTCAAGGCAGGAAAAGATTGAAAACCTACAAAGGACTCTGCATGAGAGTGAGAGGGAGAGAGAAGAGGCAATCCAAAGGTTTATACAGGAATATCATGAGCGTGAGGAAGCTACTCAAAAACTGATACAGGATTTGCGTGAGCAGCTTGAGAATACTCAAAGAGAAAGGCAGGAATGGCTTGAACAGGCTGAGAACACTCAAAGAGAACTACAGGAATGGCATGAACAGAAGGAAGCTAAGCAAAAAGTAATACAGGAATTGAGAGAGCAGGATGAGACTACACAAAGATCACTAAAGGCATTCATGGGATTCATTAACAAATAGCTGAAGGAAGTCACGGAGACCACAAAGGGAATGCTGAATGGAACCCAACAGAAGGAATGGGAGTCCAAGGAAACCATAACCAATCAAATAAGTGATTTGAGAATAAACACTGAACACCAAATTAAGGAAGTAAAGAAGTCCATTCAAGATCTAAAACAAAGCTTCCACAAAGAATTTGAAGCTATCAAAACTGACCAATTAGAAGGAAAAGAAATAAAAACCAAAGTAGAAAGTCTTGACAGCAGGTTAGACCATGTAGAAGATAGAATCTTGGAAATTGAAGACAGCCTAGATATTATGGATAAAGTACATACAACTATCCAAGTCCAAGAAATATGATAGACCTATCCAACACTTGGAAGACACCATCAGAAGGCCTAATCTAAGGATAATGGGTGTACAGGAGCAACTAGAAACAGAAGTTAATGGCCTAGGAAATTTGTTTAACAGGATCCTAGCAGAGAACTTCCCAAACATGTAAAAAGATAGTCCTATTCAGATACAAGAAGCTTTTAGAACTCCAAATAGACCAGACCAGAATAGGACATCCCACAGTCACATTATAATCCACACAGGATCAACTCAGACCAAGGAAAAGATCCTTAAAGCTGTCAAGGAGAAAAGATCAATCACCTATAAATGGAAACCAATTAGAATCTCTTCAGATTTCTCAGCAGATTCAATCAAAGCAAGAAGAGCCTGGAATGATGTATGCCATGCCCTAAAAACAAACAACTATCCTCCAAGAATACTGTACCCATCTAAACTCTCCTTCATAACTAAAAGCCAAATAAAAACCATCCATAGCCAAGAAATATTGAAACAATACATCTCCACCAAACCAGCCCTACAAAAGATTCTTAAAGATGTCCTACACAAAGAAAACCAACAAGACCAGAATAGAGGCCAAGAAACTGCACTCAAACTGAGAATCCAAGAACCATAGGAAGAAAACAGTTGCCACAGCCCCCAAAATGTGGATAAAATGGCAGGAACTCCCAAATACCTCTCTCCTATTTCTTAACATTAACGGACTTAACTCTCCAATTAAGCTACATAGACTGTCTAGCTGGATTAAAGAGCACGATCATTCTTTCTGCTGCCTTCAGGAATTTTGCCCATAAAAAAAAACACATTTTCAATGTGAAAGATTAGAACAAAATCTACCTAGCAAATGGCCTCCATATACAAGCTGGAGTTGCAATCCTAATATTAGATAAAGTAGACTTCAAATTAAAATTACTTAGAAGAGATAAAGAAGGTCGCTACATACTTATTAACAGATCTCTCCTTCAGGAGGATATTACAATTCTAAATATCTATTCACCAAACAACGGAGCTCCCAAATTTATCCAAGAAACACTACTTTCCCTCAAATTCCACATAGATCCAAAGACATTAATTGTTGGGGATTTTAACACACAACTCTCCCCACTAGATAGATCAACTCGGCAAAAACTCAACAGAGAAACTACAGATCTAAACAGCTGCATAGATCAACTAGATTTAACAGACATCTACCGAACATTTCACCCAGCAGCACCAGAATACACGATTTTCTCAGCAGCACATGGAACATTTTCTAAAATAAACCACATTTTAGGCCACAAAGCAAACTTGTCCAAATTCAGAAACATTGAAGTAATACCTTGCATTCTTTCAGACCACAAGGGAATAAAATTAGAACTCAACACCAAAAGCCACCAAAGAAAGTCTGGTAACACATGGAAGTTGAACAACACTCTGCTGAATCACGAGTGGGTCATGGAAGAGATTAGAAAGGAAATTCAAATATTCAGGCTATTCAACAAAAATGAGCACACAAATTACCAGCAACTCTAGGACACAGCAATGGCAGTGAGCAGAGGCAAGTTTATAGCTCTTAGTTCATACATCAACATATTGGAGAGATCTGAAACCAACAATTTAATGAGACATCTGAACCTCCTTGAAAAAGAGCAGCAAATAAACCCCAATCCAGTAGACAGAAAGAAATAATTAAAATTAAATCAGAATTAAATGAATTAGAATCCAAAATATCTATAGAAAGAATCAACAAAACAAAGAGTTGGTTCTTTGAAAAAATTAACAAAATTGACAGACCCTTAGCAAATCTTATCAGAAAAAGAAGAGAACACACCCAAATAAATAAACTCAGAGATGAGAATGGAAACATCACCACGGAAACAACCATGATTCAGAACATTATAAGTGAATACTTCTCAAAACTTTACGCTAATAAGTTTGAGAACTTGGCAGAAATGGACCTTTTCCTAGCAAATATTGACATGTCAAAACTAAACCAATATGAGATAAACCATCTTAACAGGTCTATATCAAGCATTGAAATAGAAACAGCAATAAGAGACCTCTCAGCTAAGAAAAGTCAAGGACCAGACGGTTTTAAAGCAGACAAAGTTCACTACCAAACACATTCTAAGAAGCCATCATAACTCTCATAACTCTCATCCCAAAACCAGGAAGGGACTCATCAAAGAAAGAGAACTATAGACCCATGTTTTGATGAACATTGATACAAAACTTCTCAACAAAATTTTGGCCAATCCAAGTCAACAATTCATCCAAAAAATCACACAACACGATCAAACAGGATTCATTTCAGGGATGCAAATCTGGTTCAATATACGCATATCAATTAATTTTATTCATCACATCATCAGGAGCAAGGATAAGAACCACATGGTTATCTCAATAGATGCAGAAAAAGCATTAGACAAGATCCAACACCCCTTTATGATGAAGTTTTTGGAAAAATTAGGAATCCATGGGATATTCCTCAATAAAATAAAGGCTTTATATGACAAACCTACAGCCAGCATTATACTTAATAGTGAAAATTAAACCCATTTCCTCTTAACTCAGGAACAAGACAAGGATGTCCACTCTCTCCACTTCTCTTCAATCTAGTATTCGAATGCCTAGCTACAGCAATAAGAAAAGATGCAAACATAAAGGTGGTCCATATAGGGAAAGAAGAAATGAAACTCTACCTCTTTGCAGATGACATGATCTTGCATTTAAAGAATCCCATAGAATCGGCTCATAAATTATTCAAGCTGATTCAAAACTTTGGCAAAGTAGCACGGTATAAAATTAACCCCCCAAAATTAATGGCTTTTCTGTATGCCAACAATGAGAAAAGTGTGGCTGAAATTCGGAATGCAACTCCATTTGCAATAGCCCCACAAAAAGTAAAATAATAGGAATTAACTTAACCAAAGAAGTGAAGGACCTCTATGATGAAAACTTTAAAAACTTGAAAAAGTAAATCAAAACAGAACTTAGAAAATGGCAAAACCTCCCATGCTCCTGAATTGGAAAGATTAATCTTGTGAAAATGGCAATACTTCCCAAGGCTATCTACAAATTCAATGTGATACTTATCAAAATTCCAACCTCATTCTTCAGGTAAATAGAAGAGGCAATCCAAAAATTCATATGGAATAATAAAAGACCCCGAATAGCAAAAATGCTCCTCAATGGAAAGAACACTGCTGGAGGAATATCAATACCAAATTTCAAACTCTACTATAAATCCATAGTAATCAAAACAGCTTGGCACTGGCACAAGAACAGACCTCAGGACC
>NW_024872105.1:0-30139 GCF_019054845.1 Dipodomys spectabilis
CACGCGTGCGCGCACACACAGACACACACACACACACACACAGACACACCAAGATAGAGCATTTGACAGTCAGCCTGCACAAGTTCAATCTCTAGCAACTCAGAATTTTAAAAAAAAAAGTGAGAGAAGGGAAGGAAAGACTTGCTTCAGGAGGTGATATGACCAGTGCCAAAATTCCACAGGAGTTCTATGATGTGGAACAGGACAAGGGCCTCGGGCAGAAGGTACAGAGCATGTGCAAAGGTCCTGAGGGGTGGTGTAGAGCAGATGGTGTGGGTAGAATGAAGGTTCTGTGGCCTCAGACAAGTCTGGCAGAACACTGAAAGCTGGGTCAAGGTTTGTATTTGAGTCACAGGTAGGACAGAGGGTGGGGTCCCAGAATGGCGCTCAGCTTGTCTTTTTACCAAAGACACCAGCCAATTTTGTGGCTGGAAGCCTATTTTTCACAGCTACTGTCCCTCAGGCCCCTTTTGCATGGAGGAGTCAGGGCAAATGCAAGGAAGAACTCTTGCTTAAGAAAAGCTTCTACCCAATGTCTCCAGTGGCTCAACCCCTGTAAATCCTAGCTATTCAGAAGTCTGAGATCAGAGATCGTTGGTCAAAGCAAGTTCAGCGGAAGAATGTTAATGACACTCTTCTGGCCAATGAACTACCAAAATCCAGAAATGGGGCTGTGGCTCAAGTGGTACAGTACCAGCCTTGAGGGAAAAAGTTAAGAGACCAGAGCCCAGACCCTGAGTTTAAGCCCAGATACTGGCACAGAAAAAAAATAAAGTTTTCAGGAGATACCAGTCTACTGTGGAGAAAGACCATTATCAGGGGGCACCGGTGGCTCATGCCTGTCATCCTAGCTACTCAAGCCTGAGACCTGAGGATCAATCAAAATTAAAAGCTAGCCTGGGCAGACTCTTTTGTCCAATGAATCACCAAAAAGCTGGGAAGCAGAGCTACTGTAGTTCAAGTGGTACAGCACCAACTTTGTGAAAACAAGCTAAAAGATAGCACCTAGGCTCTGAATTCAAGTCCTGGTAAACACACACACACACACACACACACACACACACACACACACACACACACACACACACACACTAACATCCTTAACAGGTGCCAGTGGCTTATACCAGCAATCCTAGCTACTCAAGAGGCTGAAATCTTAGGATGGCAGCTTGAAGCCAGAACAGGCAGGAAAGTCCATGAGACTCTTATCTCCACTAAACTACTAAATAAAGATGAAAGGTGAGCTCTGGTTCAAGTTGTAGAATGTTAGCTTTGAGCAACGGAAGCTCAGGGACGTTGCCTATGCCCTGCGTTCCAGCTCTAAGATTTTTTTAAAAGACATCGTTTGCCACCCCCACAGGCCATAAGTCCTGATTTTGGTCATGCTAGACCTCACTTCCACTCCTGCCACTTCCACAGTATTGCCAATAGTGGCCTGTGTGTGGCCAACACTGTGTTAAGAAGTGAAAGTACACAAGGGCATGCATAGCCAGGTCAACACTAATACCCTAAAACAATGAGGTTTTGGCCATACCAGTCTCTCATCCCCCATTTCCCTGGCCCTGGAATCTAAAGTCTGTGCCTCTGTATTCTGATCATCTGTAATTGTCTAGAAGGACCTTAGAGGCCCAGCTGGGGCAAGAAGATAGACTGTCCTGTGATAAAGTACATTTACATTTCCTAGACACTGATCTATACTTCCAAGCCACCTTGGCCTCACCTCCCATGTAGCCCTAGATCCTCCTTTCTTGGGCAGCCTTCAGTCAGCTGTCAAGCTCAAGTTGGCCAGAGGCACCAGCAATTCCCCATTCCCCACTCCACTGCCAGCCTGCTGAGAGGGTGTGCAGTCAGAGGCCCAGCTGAGGAAAAGGATATGACATCGCATGACTGAGGCCCTCCCTCTCAGGCAGAGGAGACCCTATGCCAGCTGGCATCACTGACCCAGAATCCCCTGGAGGCAGCCAAATATTGGGACAGCCAGACTTGTGCCCCAGAGAAAAGTTGGAATACAGGCCTGTGGCAATTTAGGACTCATTGTAGACCCTGATAGGGGCCTAAAGGCTGGTTGGTGTGAAGGAGGGGCACCATCTGAGGTCAGAAAGAGGCAGACCAGCAACCCGGAAGGGGACAGAAAAAGATAAGGGAAAATTACACACACACCAACACACACACACACACACACACAAACACACACACACAAACACACATACACATACACACACACAAACACGGATATTCCAAGCCCTTAGCAGTTGCTGAGAACAAAACCATGAACTACCTCTATTAGGATCACATCCAACGCGTGAGAAGATGGCACTATCATACTCAGACTAACTGTTGACACAGCATTGAGCCTCCCATATCTGGAATGTCTCATAACCCAGCATGGAATTTCCTACTGTACACACTGCAAGGTGGAAAACTCAGCCAACCTCTTTGTTTATTGTTGGTCATGGGGTTTGAGCTCTGGGTCAGGGCGCTGTCCTTCAGCTCTCCAGTTGAAGATGAACACTCTACAATTTGAGCCACAGTGTCGTTTCCTATTTTCTGGTGGCTCATTGGATATCAAGACCCACAGACTTTTCTGCTCAAGCTGGCTTTGAACCGTGGTCTTTACATCTCAGTATGAGTAGCTAGGATGACAGTTGTGAGCCACAGTAGGAGCCAGACTTCAGCCATCTTCATATACCCAGAGGAAACCCAATTCATCAGGCCACAAAATTCTTGCAACCCTTTATTTCAGACTTTGACACCCAGCATCCAAATCCATCCTTCATTATGGAGAATACAGACACAACAATCCCACCCCTGCACCCATTTGCCAAATCCCTGCCTGCCATAGGCCTTGACCACTTGAATTCTTGGTAAGGTACCATCCATTCTACTGTGGCTGCAAACTGGGGGAGGTCTTAGAAACGTCTGTAAAGTGAGGCCAGCACCTGGTCTCTCAATCACAGCACCCTCCCACACACACCTCCACATCTTTGCAGCGAAGATGGTTTACTTCCTTTCTTTTTTTCTATTGTAGGCTTGAACGCTGGGCCTGGGTGCTGTCCCTGAGCTCTTTAGCTCAAGGCAAGCACTCTACTACTTGAGCCACAGCACCCCTTCCAGTTTTCTGGTGGTTTGATGGGGATAAGAGTCTCAGGGTCTTTCCTGCCCAGTCTGGCTTTGAACCGTGATCCTCATATCTCATCTCCTGAGTACCTAGGATGACAGCCATGAGCTACTGGCACCCAGCAAAACATACTTTTCAATGCCTGTCATCATATCCTCTCAGGAGACTGAGATCTGAGGATTGTAATTAGATGCCACCCTTGGCAGCAAAGTGCATGAGAACTCTTTATCTCCAATTAAACTCCCAAAAAACCTGGAAGTGGATCTGTGGCTCAAGCAGTAGAGGGCACGCCTTGAGCTGAAGAGCTAAGGGATAGCGCCCAAGCCCAGAGTTCAAGCCCCATGCCTGACCAAAAAAAAATCAGTTTTCACTAAGAAGTAGGAGCAAAAATGTCAGATTGAATAGTAACTATAGCATTATCATTATATTTATTTCTCAGTGATCATTCTTGTAATGATTAATGAGAGTTTTCCAACCATGTTTAGCTTGAGAGTTAGTGTTAGGTAATGGATTAGATGGTAAGTAAATCTGAAATTGATTTAGGGTACAGGGGTTCAGGAAAAGGTAGGATCATTGGAAACTACAGTATTTTTCCTGATAAGAGAATTTCAGGACAAATAATATAATACTTCATGTTAGGGAACAAGATAACTTCAGAGGAAGAGTCAGAAATTTTGTGGGAATTAGGGCAAACTGAAACTCATTTCCAGAGTGCAAACTGGAGTATCCATTAGAATGATTAAAAACTAGAGTCTTTTTCTTAAACATTAGAATTGGACTATCATTAGAGTGAAAGTTAGGTTTCAGTTCCAGCTGAAATTAGAGTTAGCCTTAGGGAAATGGAAAGTTTAGGGTCAAACTGAAAGTAAATCTTCGAATAAAAAGTCTAGTTAGAATTAGGATGAATGTGAAATAAGAAACTGCTAATAATATTAAGGTTAGGGTATGATTAGTGTGAGGGTTAGCCTCAATATTCCAGTTAGGGTTAGGGTTACAAGAATGGCAAGATACTGAGTAAAACTACAAACTACTTTTAGAAAGTTGAATTGAATCAAAGTTAGGATGAATAAAAACTAATGTATTTGTATGGCTTTTAGAATCCAAAGGCTATTAGTTCTAGGGTTAGGCTTATTGTTCTAGTTCAGGTTAGACTTATGGTTAGGGAAGGGTAAGCTTTACTGTAAAACTGAGTTTTCTGCTAACATTTTCAAGTAAAATAAGGTTGCAATTTAACAAAAACTACAGTTGTCCTAAGTTTCCTATTCAAGGTTGAATAGGTTAAATTTAGAGTTAGGTATCTAGTAAGGTTTATATATAGTTAGGGTTAGCTATTAAAGTAGATTTTAAATAAACCTGCAATTTCTTTTGGAGATATAGGAGTTCAGTAAACGTTAAGATCAGTGGAAACTGTGATAGTTTTCATGATATGAAGATTTGAGGTTAATGATTCATAATAGGGAAGGATTTCAGAGTCCAACACAGGGAATCTGTAGGATTTGGAGCAAACTGCAAATCATTTAAAAGACAATGAGTATCTTTTAGAATGTGTCTAAACGCGAGTATTTTCCATTAATTTTAGGATCAGGTTACTATTATCATCAAGATTACTAGGGAAATGGAAGTTTGAGAAATTGAGTGACTTACTTCCTTTGTGTATGTATATGCACTATTCTAAGGCTTGAACTCAAGGCTTGGGTTCTGCCCCTGAGCTTTTTGGTGTAGGCTAGCATTCTACCACTTGAGCCATGAGTCCACTTCCAGCTTGCTTTGACAGTGAATTGGAGATGAGAGTCTCATAGACGTTCTTATCTAAGCTGACATTGAACTGAGATCCCCGGATCTCTGCCTTCTGATTTAAGCTAGGATTAATGCATGAGCTACTAGTGCCCAGGAAAATGCCTGAATTATACTGATTGTTTTTACTTTTGTTCGAAATTGAGACTTGAATTCATTATCTGACAGCTTTGCTCACTTAGTAGCACTCTGCCACTTGAGACATATCTTCAAAAATGATTATTTTAAATAGCTGGAAATCATTAAATTTTCTTCAGATGATATATATCATTAGTGTTGTTCTAAAACTTATCCCAACCAAAAAAAGATTTATTGATCCTAGAAATTATCTGAGCAGATTCTCATGTTTTGCTTCTAATTGCATAACATTTTAGGGACATGATTTTTAATTATTATTTTAAATAGCAAAGCAGTTATCATTAAACAAAGCAGTTTATGCATACAATATTCCTTGATCAATGCCAACCCTTTCTACATTTTCATGCATCCTGCCCCTATACACCTCTCCCTTCACTCTTCTTAATTTTGTAGGATATTTACTGGATTCCTCTCTGCATTTTACACCTTTTCTCCTATTCAATCTTCTACCTTTTCCCACTTCACTCCTCTTTTGACTACCCACTTCCATATGATCCAGCAACTCTACTCCTGGGCATTTACCCGAAAGATTACAAACCAGGATATAGTAACGGTTTCAGCACAACCATGCTTACTGAATCAGCCAAGATACTCCTCAAGAGAGAAATGAATCAAGTAAATATAACACACATACACACACACACACACACACACACACACACACTGGAAATTCTACTTACCCATCAGAAAGAATATTGTATCATTTGTATCTCTCATTTCTCATTTCATCTGCCTGTTATCTCATTTCCATCGTATTGTCCCTGTAATGCACTAACTGACACATGCAAACTGATGTAAAATATTTTCAGGGTTATGGGATAACAATAGATTCCTGAGTATGAGTTCTCTGCTCATTCTCTTTGTCTATTCATGCCTTTGAGTAGTGATTGTACAGATTCATTTGTACCACTTGCTACACAGAAAAGAGATGAACCATACATATATATGTATGTATATATATGAGTATATGTATACACATATATATACATACATGGATATATGCACACATAAGATATATATATATTAAATACTTGAGTACATTTTATGTTTTCAAGAATTATGGAGATTATTAAGATTTTCCTACCTTTTCAATTTTTTCAAAACCTAAGGAACTTTGTCCCTTTTGATTACCTAATTTTTAAGATAATATCACCATCTCTGATCTGTCAGTGGCCTTGAAATTAGATGTTCAAATAGGACAAAGTTATATAGGTTTTTGGGTGGAAGAAAGGAATATTACTAGGGTTCTATTCAGGGGTTCTCTGCTAACTAGACAGGACTTTGTCTATATAGCACCAAGCATCTCAAATACTTTGCCATACTTTTAGTACATTTTATTTACTTGAGTTCTTGAACTTTTGCCCTGGTCGGATCCTAGATTGACTGAGACTTTGCTACCTATGCCTCAAAACATAATTACCTAGGATTACAAATGTGACCCACTATGGCCAGCTCATTTGTTGAGATGGCTGTCTTGGCAGTTATTTCTTTGGCCTGGCCTCAGACCAAGATTCTTGTCATTTCTGCTTCCCAATCAGCTGGGATTACAGATGCGGCTACTATACTTGGTGTACATGACACCTTCTGTTTTTGGGGGTTTTTTTGTCAGTAGTGGGGCTTGAAATCTGGGCTTGGGCGCTGTCCCTGCACTCTTCAGCTCAAGGGGAGTGCTCTATCGATTGAGCCACAGCACCAGTATCGGTTTTCTAGAGGTTTTTTCGGAGATAAGAGTCTCACGGACTTTCTTTCTCAGGCTGTCTATGAACCGTGATCCTCAGATCTCAGCATCCGGAGTAGCTAGGATTACAGGAGTGAGCCACCGGTGCCCGGCATACCTTCTGTTTTTTAAAAGAGGTTTTCATTGAAAAAATGCTGTGTAGAGGGGTTATAGTTACATGAGCAAGTTAATGAGTGCATTTTCTATCAAGCATTGTTACCTCCTCCTTTGTTTTGTTTTAAAATACTTGTTCTCAGTATTTCCTTAACCTGTCTAGAAGAATGTTTTAAACTTAGGGATTTTTTATTTCATGTTGTCAGAATTGATTTTGAAGATGTTCAGAGAAAAATTATTTATAGTAAGAACTAGTTTGTATTGCTTTGTATTACGTTTTGCTTCTACATCTATAGATCAGCTGGAAAGTAGATGGCCAAACCTCTCCTCCCCCCACCAAAGTTGTAAAGTTCATTTTTCGATATAATGACTTGTATAGCTCATTGTTGCAATGTGTCCACCTGTATCACTCGTTAAACCATTTGTTTTGCCCTTCCCCTCCACAAATTGTACCAACATCAAATAAAGTGTAAGCAGGGGGAGAGACATAAAAAGAAATATAGAAATTATCTTATACATATGTTAGAAACAACTGCATGAAAGAAAATAATTGAATACTTATCTTGGAGTTCATTCCCCTAGCATCAATTTATCTGACCTTTTCTGCTTGACTCAGACATATACTAGATATTGCAAATAAGGGAATCCATGGGACTTATGTTTCTTTGGGTCTGGCTTACTTCACTTAATATAATTTTTTCCAAGTCTTTCCATTTCCTAACAAATGGGGCAATGTCATGCTTTCTGATGGAGGGATAGAATTCCATTGTGTATATATACCACATTTTCTTGTTCCTTTCATCTACTGAGGGGCATGTGGGTTGGTTCCATATCATAGCTATGGTAAATAATTCTGCAATAAACATAGGTGTGCTGGTAGCTTCAGTATGGTCTTGTTTGTGATCATGTGGGTAAATGCCCCAAAGTGGGATTGCTGGGTCATAGGGGAGCTGTATGTGGAGTATTTTGAGGAACCTCCATACTGATTTTCACAGTGATTGAACAATTATACACTCTCACCAACAATGTAGTAAGTTTCCCTTCTGTCCACATCCCCTCCAGCATCTGTTGTTATTAGAGTTCTTGATTATAGTCATTCTAACTGGGGTGAGGTGGTACCTCAATGTTGTTTTTATTTGCAATTCTTTTATGGCTAGAGAGGTTGAGCATTTCTTCATGTGTTTATTGGCCATCCTTCTTTCCTTTTCAGAGAAATTTCTCTTTAAGTCTTTAGCCCACTTATTTTTTATTGTTACCCCCTCCATTGTTTCCCCACTACCATCCCCTCCCTCCCTCCCTTCCCCGAGGTTCTTTTTTTTTTTTGATTGTGATTAAATGATTACATAATTTCAAAGTCACAAGTTCATTCTAACTTCCCTGGAGCAAATTGTCTACCACAGTCTGTAATATATAACAGTGTTCACATGTTATATACCATATTTGTGATCAGCAGCATGGGGATATTTAGTAGTGGTTCAACCAGATGAGCGGGAGTTCTTTGTTTCTTAAGTCCTGTTAGTTTTGTCTTATCACCTAACCTTTTGGATTTAGCATCCACTTATCAGGGAAACCATGTACCGTTTGTCTCTTCGTTCTTGGCTTACCTCGCTCAACATGATTCCTTCTAGCTCCATCCATTTCCCTGCAAATGCCATTATTTTGTCATTTCTAATGGCTGCATAATATTCCATTGTGTATAGATACCACAATTTTTGGATCCATTCATCTGTGGTGGGGCATCTAGGTTGTTTCCATATCCTAGCTATTGCGAACAGTGCTGCAATAAACATGGAGGTGCACGTGTCCTTGTATATTGGTTCCTGTTGTTCAGGGTAGATGCCTAGAAGTGGTATGACTGGGTCGTAAGGGAGGTCAATCTTTAGCTTTCTAAGGACCCTCCAGACTGCTTTCCAAAGTGGTTGTATAAGTGTACATTCCCACCAGCAGTGTAATAGGGTTCCTCTTTCTCCACATCCCCTCCAGCATTTGTCGTTGGCTGATTTGTGGATGTGGGACATTCTGACTGGGGTAAGGTGGTATCTCAGGGTTGTCTTTATTTGCATTTCCTTCACCACCAGGGATGATGAACATTTCCTCATGTGTTTCTTTGCCATTTTTATTTCTTCATTTGAGAAGTCCCTCTTTAGTTCCCTTGCCCATTTAGTAATTGGTTTGTTAGGTTTGGGAGGGATTGGTTTCTTGAGTTCCCTGTATATACAGGATGTTAACCCCTTGTCTGATATATTGCTGGTAAATATTTTTTCCCAGTTAGTTGGTTGTCTTTCTAGCTTAGTTGCGATAGATTTAGCTGTGCAGAAGCTTTTTATTTTAAGGTAGTCCCATTTGTCGAGTCTCTCTCCAACTTGTTGTGACCCTGGGACTCTGTTCAGGAAGTTCCTTCCTGTGCCTATTAGTTCAAGTGTCTCTCCTACTCTGTCCTGCAGTAGTTTCAGAGATTCAGGTTTAATGTTAAGGTCTTTAATCCATTTTGAGTTGATGTTGGTGCATGGTGATAGGCTGGGGTCCACTTTTAGTTTTCTGCATGTGGCTGCCCAGTTTTCCCAGCACCAGCGGTTGAAGAGGCTGTGTTTCTTCCATTGTATGTCTTTGGCTCCTTTGTCGAATATCAGCTGGCTGTAGGCCTGTGGATTTATATCTGGATCTTCTATTCTGTTCCATTGGTCTTCGGGTCTGTTTTTGTGCCAGTACCATGCTGTCTTTGTTATTATAGCTCTGTAGTAGAGTTTGAAGTTCGGCATGGATAGCCCTCCCATATTGTCTTTATCCCCTAGAATTGTTTTGGCTATTCTAGGTCTTTTGTTGTTCCATATAAATTTTTGGACTGTTTTCTGTATTTCAGTGATGTACGTCATTGGGATTTTAATAGGAATTGCATTGAATTTGTATATTAGTTTTGGAAGTATCACCATCTTTACTATATTAAGTCGGCCTATCCAGGAGCATGGGAGGTCTTTCCATTTCCTAGTGTCTTCTGCAATTTCTTTCTTTAACTTTTTATAGTTCTCATTAAATAGTTCTTTTACATCTTCGGTTAGGTTAATTCCTAAATATTTTATTTTTTGGGAGGTTATTGTGAATGGGGTTGCTCCCTTTATTTCCCTCTCTTCCTGTGCGTTATCAGTGTATAGGAAGGCAACTGATTTTTGTGGGTTTATTTTGTATCCTGCTATTTTGCCGAAGTGACTTATGATTTCTAAAAGTTTGGGGATGGAGTTTTTGGGATCGTGGAGGTATAGTATCATGTCGTCTGCAAAAAGGGATAGTTTAACTTCTTCTTTCCCTATGCGGATCCCATTAATGTCTTTTTCTTGCCTTATTGCCCTGGCTAAGGGTGCTAGGACTATGGTGAAGAGGAGTGGGGACAGTGGACATCCTTGCCTTGTTCCTGATTTTAGGATGATTGGTTGTAGCTTTTCCCCATTAAGTATAATATTTAGCCCACTTATTTAATGGGCAGTTGTTCCTTCCTTGTTGAGGGATTTAATTTTTTTTAATTCCAGGTATATTTTAGATATGAGACCCTTGTCTGTTGTATGGCTAGTGCAGATCTTCTCCCAATACATGGGCTTTCTAGTGATCTTGGTAGCTATGTCTTTTGCCATGCAGAAGCTCTGCAATTTCATGCAATCCAATTTGCCCCACTTTCCTTTGAATTTTTGTATTTCTGGGTCTCTATTAAGAAAATTTTGGGGAATTCCGGAAGATGGTGGAGGAGAAGCTGGAGTCTAAGTAAGCTCTTGCATAGAAAGCAGTTTTAGAGTTCCAGTGAACAGTCCTAAGTCAGAGAATTACACCAAGTGTGCCATCACAGGACAGAGATTTAGGCCAGAGAAGGAAACCCAGGCAAGGAGACACTTCTGAGCCCTTGCCAGCAGCCGCTGCCCGAGCGGCAGCTGTGGAGGTGGCGGGTGAGCACAGCCGCCATACCTGAGCAACAGAGAGTCCGGGACGGCGGAGCCAGATGCAGCGGGCCAGCGGATTCTACTCAACACCAGCAAGAACCGACAAGGAGCAGACATGTTCACCCTGCAGTTCACAGACCAGAGACGACCAGGAACTAAGACTTGGCGTGAGTAGAAGCCTGATGTCCTCACTCCTTCTCAGGGAGCAGAGGAGGGAAGGGCACCCCTCCCCCGCGCAGCACCGGTGATCTCCATCTTGGATACCGACAAAGCTCGGAGGAGCTGCTAGCTCCAGCTCAGGCCATGGAATAAAACGAGTCATTTCGCAGGTCACACGAACTTAACTGCGGCGTGACCTGCCAGACTCAGCTCCACCCCGGGAAAAGTCACCCTGCTCGGGCGCCAGCATGAGGAGTGTGTTTCTTCACTGGGTAATCAGAGCCAGAGGCTGCCCCTCCCTCTAGCAGCCTCGACAAGCAATTGAAAATCAGTAAACAGAAACCCTGAGAATGGCTCCAGATTGGGCTCTATGAGGTTTTCACAAACCAGCCCCGGAAAAGCTACCAGAACCTAGCCTCATCACTGCATCCCCCTCTTTTGTGATACTCAAAGCAGATCTGTCTCCCAATGAACTATCCTGGGAGGAGGATCGCCAAATCCTGGGTAAAGCAGAGCATTTTACTGCCTGTTGGAACAAACTGACTTAAGAAACCAACCAAGCCACAGGACCACAAGCAGACCAGAGGCTACAACAAGAGGATGGTTAGGGATACCAGGGAGACACAGGATTTTTCCCACTCCTCCCAAAAAAAATCGAAGAAGTTTTTTGGGTTTTTTTGGTTTTTTGATTTTTGTTTGTTTGTTTTTCTTTTTTTCTCTTCTTCGTCTTCTTTTTTTTTAAGTTTTCATTTTTGGTACCTTATATAAAATTTTTTTTTCTTTCTAAAACTTTTTTCAAGCTTTAATCTTTAACTTTTTTGATGAAAAAATTGTTTTCCAGAAACTTTCTTTTCCTCTTATAATTTTATTTTGGGGATACGGGAGTGTGCATTTTTGCTTTCTTTTTCGGTTTTCCTTCTCTTTTTTTTTCTCTTTTTAAATTATCTTTTTGTTTTTTGTTTAGCTCTACTGAACTTCTCATCTTTTTCTTCTTCCTTTCTTATCCTTTTCACCTTCTCCTCTCTTTCGTTCTTCTTTATGTGACTTAATTATTGTCCTGCATACCCTCAGATAAACCCGTAGTTAATATCAGACCCAATCCCCCATTGTGTACACACTTAATCCACAAATTTATTACTCAAGTCAAAACCTCTAAGACTTAAATTCCTTAATAGCAGTACTACCTCTTTATACCTATATAATATTTTAAGCATTTTTATTTTTAAGTTTTTCACATCTCCTTTATATCCCTCCCCTTCTCTCAATAAATTCACGTTCTTATCTAAATAGATTGTTATCGTGACTACATAATTTTATTAATTTCTACGTTTCTATTTTTCTGTTCTCTTTTCTTTTCCCATTCCCTTTCTTTTTTTCTCTCTCTCTACTTTCATCTTATCCAACCTATTTCCTGCTTTGAGATTAAGACTTAGTTAACTCCCCCTGAGCCTCCCCACATCAATCTATTCCTCTTTTTTTACCCACATCTCTCCCTAACCCTAATAATTTCTGGTCTTCCAAATTCTTCTTTGCGGTTCATAACCCATTACCGTATAGTTGCTTGATGTTGAATAGATGTATCTGTTGAACTAGATTGTATGTGTAGACTATTGACTGTGCAAATTCAGACTTGGGTTGATGCTTGCCTTAAGATAGTGTTCTAGCACAAAACTGGGGCTATTTTCATCTCAAATGGGCAGAGTAGCCGGAAAAACACAAGAAAAATGGCAAATCCGGGTATCTCAATTCCCAATCCCGATAATCAGGGGACAGAACAGACAATGAATAATCCAGAGGAGAATTCCCAAATAGCTCTACAAACATTGCTGGCAAACATGATGAATCAAAAGATTGAAAGCATACAAAGGTCTCTGTATGAGCATGATAAGGAGAGAGAGGAGGCATTCCAAAAGTTTATACAGGAATATCATAAGAGTGAGGAAGCTACTCAAAAGCTGATACAGGATTTGCCTGAGCAGCTTGAGAATACTCAAAGAAAAAGGCAGGAATGGCGTGAACAGGCTGAGAATATTCAAAGAGAACTACAGGAATCCCATGAATGGGAGGAAGCTTATCAAAGAGTAATACAGGAATTGAGAGAGCAGGAAGAGAATACACAAAGATTACTAAAGGCATTCATGGAATCCATTAACAAAGAGCTGAAGGAAGTCAGGGAGACCACAAAGAGAATGCTGAATGGAACCCAACAGAAGGAATGGGAGTCCAAGGTAACCATAACCAATCAACTAAGTGATCTGAGAATAAATATTGAACAGCAAATTAGGAAGTAAAGAAGTTCATACAAGATCTAAAACAAAGCTTCATCAAAGAACTTGAAGCCATCAAAACTGACCAATTAGAAGGAAAAGAGATAAAAAACAAAGTAGAAAGTCTTGACAGCAGGTTAGACCATGCAGAAGATCGAATCTCAGGGATTGAAGACAGCCTAGATATTATAGAGAAAGAACATACAACCATCCAAGACAAGTCCAAGAAATATGATAGATCTATCCAACACCTGGAAGACACCATCAGAAGGCCTAATCTAAGGATAATGGGTGTAGAGGAGCATCTAGAAACAGAAGTTAATGGCCTAGGAAATTTGTTTAACAGGATCCTAGCAGAGAACTTCCCAAACATGCAAAAAAATAGTCCTACTCAGATACAAGAAGCTTTTAGAACTCCAAACAGACCAGACCAGAATAGGACATCCCACCATCACATTATAATCCAAACAGGATCAACTCAGACCAAGGAAAAGATCCTTAAAGCTGTCAAGGAGAAAAGATTAATCACCTATAAAGGAAAACCAATTAGAATCACCTCAGATTTCTCATCAGAGACAATCAAAGCAAGAAGAGGCTGGAATGATGTATTCCAAGCCCTAAAAACAAACAACTATCAACCAAGAATACTGTACCCAGCTAAGCTCTCCTTCATTACTGAAGGCCAAATAAAAACCTTCCATAGGAAAGAAAAATTGAAACAATACATCTCCACCAAACCAGCCCTACAAAAGATTCTTAAAGAAGTCCTACACATAGAAAACCAACAAGAACACAATAAAGGTTAAGAAACTGCACCCATACTGAGAATCCAAGAACCATAGGAAGAACCCAGTTTTCACAACCCCCAAGAAGGTGGATAACATGGCAGGAACTCCCAAATACCTCTCAGTCCTTTCTCTTAACGTTAACGGACTGAACTCTCCAATTAAGCTACACAGACTGTCTAGCTCATTAAAAAACAAGACCCTTCTATCTGCTGCCTTCAGGAGTCACATCTTGCCCATACAAACAAACACCTTTTCAATGTTAAATGTTTGAACAAAATCTACCAAGCAAACGGCCCCCATAAAGAGGCGGGAGTTGCAATCCTAATATCAGATAAAATAGACTTCAAATTAAAATTCTTGAGAAGAGATAAAGAAGGTCGCTACATAGGAATTAAGGGATCTGTCTTTCAGGTGGATATTACAATTCTAAATATCTACTCGTCAAACAATGGAGCACCCAAATTTATCCAAGAAATACTACTATCCCTCAAATCCCATGTAACTCCAAAGACATTAATTGTTGGGGATTTTAACACACCAATCTCCCCACTAGATAGATCAACTCGGCAAAAACTCAACAGAGAAACTGCAGATCTAAGCAGCTCATAGATCAACTAGATTTAACAGATATCTACCGAACATTTCACCCAGCAACATCAGAATACACGTTTTTCTCAGTAGCACATGGAACATTTTCTAAAATAGACCACATTTTAGGCCACAAAACAAAGTTGTCCAAATTCAGAAAGATTGAAGTTATACCTTGCATTTTCTCTGACCACAAGGGAATAAAATTAGAACTCAACACCAAAAGCCACCAAAGAAAGTCTGGTATCACATTGAGGCAGAACAATACACTGCTGAATCACGAGTGGGTCATGGAAAAGATTAGAAAGGAAATTCAAATGTTCATGCTATTCAACAAAAATGAACACACAAATTACCAGCTCCTCTGGGACACAGCAAAAGCAGTACTCAGAGGCAAGTTTATAGCTCTGAGCTCCTACATCAACAAATTGGAGAGATCTGAAACCAACAATTTAATGACACATCTAAACCTCCATGAAAAATTGCAGCAAGATAAACCCCAATACAGTAGACGGAAAGAAATAATTAAAATTAAATCAGAATTAAATGAATTAGAATCCAAAAAATCTATAGAAAGACTCAACAAAACAAAGAGTTGGTTCTTCGAAAAAATTAACAAAATTGACAGACCCTTAGCAAATCTTATCAGAAAAAGAAGAGAACCCACACAATTAAATAAACTCAGAGACGAGAATGGAAACATCACCAAGGAAACAACCAAAATTCAAAAGATCATAAGGGAATACTTCTCAAAACTTTATGGTAATAAGTTTGAGAACTTGAAAGAAATGGACATTTTCCTAGCACATATTGACATGCCAAAACAAGATGAGTTAAACCAGCTTAACAGGCCCATATCAAGCGTTGAAATAGAAACAGCAATAAGAGAGCTTCCAGCTAAGAAAAGTCCAGGACCAGATGGTTTTACAACGGAATTCTACAAGGTTTTCAAAGCAGAGCTCACACCAATACTCCTCCAACACTTCAATGAAATTGAGAGGGAAAGCTCACTACCGAACACATTCTATGAAGCCATCATAACCCTCATCCCAAAACCAGGCAGGGACTCATCAAAGAAAGAGAACGATAGACCCATTTCTTAGATGAACATTGATGCAAAACTTCTCAACAAAATATTGTCTAACCGACTTCAACAATTCACCCAAAAAATCATACACCATGATCAAACAGGATTCATTTCAGGGATGCAAAGCTGGTTCAATATACACAAATCAATTAATATTATTCATCACACCAACAGGAGCAAGAATAAGAACCACATGGTTATCTCAATAGATGCAGACAAAGCATTCGACAAGATCCAACACCCCTTTATGATGAAGGTTTTGGAAAAATTAGGAATCCATGGAACATTCCTCAATACAATAAAGGCTGTATATGACAAACATACAGCCAGCATTATACTTAATGGTGAAAAACTAAAGCCATTTCCTCTTAACTCAAGAACAAGACAAGGATGTCCAATCTCTCCACTTCTCTTCAATGTAGTATTAGAATGCTTATCTACAGCAATAAGACAAGATGCAGACATAAAGGGAATCCAAATAGGGAAAGAAGAAATAAAACTCTCCCTCTTTGCAGTCCACATGATCTTGTATTTAAGAAATACCATAGACTCCACTCCCAAATTACTCAAGCTGATTCCAAACTTTGGCAAAGTAGCAGAGTATAAAATTAACCCCCAAAAATCAATGGCCTTTCTGTATGCCTACAATGAGAAAAGTGTGCCGGAAATTAGGAAAGCAACTCCGTTTGTAATAGCCCCACAAAAAATAAAATACCTAGGAATTAACTTAACCAAAGAAGTAAAGGATTTCTATGATGAAAACTTTAAAATCTTGAAAAAGGAAATCAACACAGAACTTAAAAAATGGCAAAACATCCCATGCTCCTGGATTGGAAAGATTAACATCGTGAAAATGGCAATACTTCCCAAGGCTATCTACAAACTCAACGCGATACCTATCAATATTCCAACCTCATTCTTCAAGGAAATAGAAGAGGCAATCCAAAAATTCATATGGAATAATAAAAGACGCCGAATAGCAAAAACGCTCCTCAACGGAAAGAACAGTGCCGGAGGAATATCAATACCAAATTTCAAACTCTACTATAAAGCCATAATAATCAAAACAGCTTGGTATTGGCATAAGAACAGGCCTCAGGACCAATGGAATAGAATTGAAAACCCAGAAATGAACCTACAGACCTATAGCCATCTAATCTTCGATAAGGGAGCTAAAACAATAGAATGGAAAATAGGGAAAGAAGAAATAAAACTCTCCCTCTTTGCAGATGACATGATCTTGTATTTAAAGAATCCCATAGACTCCACTCCCAAATTACTCAAGCTGATTCAAAACTTTGGCAAAGTAGCAGGTTATAAAATTAACCCCCCAAAATCAATGGCTTTTCTGTACGCCAACAATGAGAAAAGTGTGGCTGAAATTAGGAAAGCAACTCCATTTGTAATAGCCCCACAAAAAATAAAATACCTAGGAATTAACTTAACTAAAGAAGTGAAGGACCTCTATGATGAAAACTTTAAAATCTTGAAAAAGGAAATCAACACAGAACTTAAAAAATGGCAAAAACTCCCATGTTCCTGGATTGGAAAGATTAACATCGTGAAAATGGCAATACTTCCCAAGGATATCTACAAATTCAACGCAATACCTATCAAAATTCCACCCTCATTCTTCAAGGAAATAGAAGAAGCAATCCAAAAATTCATATGGAAAAATAAAAGACCCCGAATAGCAAAAATGCTCCTCAACGGAAAGAACACTGCTGGAGGAATATCAATACCAAATTTCAAACTCTACTATAAAGCCATAGTAATCAAAACAGCTTGGTATTGGCATAAGAACAGACCTCAGGACCAATGGAATAGAATTGAAAACCCAGAAATGAACCTACAGACCTATAGCCATCTAATCTTCGATAAGGGAGCTAAAACAATAGAATGGAAGACAGACAGCCTCTTCAGTAAATGGTGCTGGCAAAATTGGTTAACTACATGTAGAAAACTAAAGCTATATATATATCACCCTGCACCAGAATCAACTCCAAATGGATCAAAGACCTTGAAGTCAAAGCAGACACTCTGAAAACATTACAGGATGGAATAGGAGAAACCCTAGGTCTCCTTGGCTCAGGCCGAAATTTTCTGAATAGAGACCCAGAAACACAACAAATCAAAGAAAGGTTGGACAAATGGGATTGCATAAAGTTGCAGAGCTTCTGCAGGGCAAATGACATAGCTAGCAAGATCAATAGAAAGCCCACGGATTGGGAGAAGATCTTTACTAGCCATACAACAGACAAGGGTCTCATATCTAAAATATACTTGGAACTCAAAACATTAAACCCCCCAACAACAAATCCTCAAAGAAACAACTGCCCAATAAATAAGTGGGCGAAAGATTTAAAGAGAAACTTCTCTGAAGAAGAAAGAAGGATGGCCAATAGACACATGAAGAAATGCTCAACATCCCTAGCCATAAAAGAAATGCAAACCAAAACAACATTGAGATACCACCTCACTCCATTTAGAATTGCTAAAATCAAGAACTCTAACATCAACAGATGCTGGAGGGGATGTGGACAGAAGGGAACCTTATTTCATTGTTGGTGGGAATGTAAACTTGTTCAACCACTTTGGAAAGCAGTATGGAGGTTCCTCAAAAGACTACACATAGAACTCCCCTATGACCCAGCAATTCCACTTTTGGGCATTTACCCAAATGTTTACAAACAAGACCACACTAAAGCTACCAGCACAACTATGTTTATTGCAGCATTATTTACCAGAGCTAAGATCTGGAACCAACCCAGATGCCCCTCAGTAGATGAATGGATCAAGAAAATGTGGTATATATACACAATGGAATTCTATGCCTCCATCAGAAAGAATGACATTGCCCCATTTGTTAGGAAATGGAAAGACTTGGAAAAAATTATATTAAGCGAAGTAAGCCAGGCCCAAAGAAACAGGTCACAAGGTTTCCCTTATGTGCAAAATCTAGTATATGTATGAGTCAAGCAGAAAAGTCAGATAATGTGATGTTAGGAAAATTAAACCTTAGATATGTCTTTTAATGTTTCTTTCTTTCATGCATGTGTTTCTAACGCATTTATAAGATTATTTCTTTGTTGCTTTGTATGTCCCTCCCCCACAGTATAACCCCTGCTTTCACTATATTTGATGTCAATATAACTTGTGGAGGAGATGGGGAAAAACAAGTCGTTTAAGGATACAGGTCCACCTGTTACAACAATGAGAAGTACAAGTTGTCATGTCCAAAACGAGCTTTACAATGTCGGTGCGGGGGGGTGGGGAGGGAGAAGGATTGGGATTGGCGGGGGAGGGGGGAAGTTGTGAAGGGATGTGAAGGGTAAACAAAGGAGGAGGCTGCAATGCTTGGTAAGAAATGTATGCATTATCCTGCCCATGTAAGTGTAACCCCTCTGTACAGTATGTTCACCAATAAAATAAAATAATAAAAATAAAAAAATAAAATAAAAAAAGAAAGAAAATTTTGGCCTGTGCCAAGGAGGCCTAGGGTTTCTCTTATTCTGTCCTGTAATGTTTTCAGAGTACGACTTAAACTTTTAAAGTTTCAAATATTGCAGGAATATCTTTGATTCATGTTGAATGGATGTGAGTAGATTGAGCTGTTGCATATATTCGTGTGTGTGTGTGTGTGTGTGTGTGTGTGTGTGTGTGTAAGGGGGGTTATGTGTATCATTGAAATCAAGGATAAGGAAATGGTTTCTTTTTCTGAGATATACATTATGGTGTTTCTTTGTTGGTGGTAGGCTCTGATTGCTTGCGTTTGCCTGATGTGCACATTCCAGCCCAATTTTTCAATTAAAGTTTCTTAATTATTATTGAACGTATTATGTTCTGATATTGCTTTGTCTTTTTCTGCCATCTTGGATCTTCTTTTTCTCTTAAATATTAACATTCAATATGAATTTTACCCCTTGAATAAATTTCTCTTTAATTTGAATTTTAAAATAAGAATTATAATACTTTTGATCTCTGTATTCATGAAGAAAAACCATTTTGAATTCTCTGTTTAATGTAATAACACCTGGACAGATTTGTTAGCACCAAGTCCTTAAATTTTTTTTTGTAGTTTTAGTTTAAATAACCCTTCTCCATGTTTTTAGCATGGGTAGACAAAGAATTCCCACAATGCCTCACAACTTTTATCATTCACTTTGTCTCTGCTTCTTTGTCACTGCTAAATTGTTCTGGATGCCTGTATTAGCTACCCCAACCCCTGCAAAGCTGTTGCTGCTACCCAATTTTCTGCTACTGCAACTCAGCAATTACAGTCACAATTACCCTTTCCCTGGTACTCCCTTTCTATGCTACTCATTTTGGTACCCATAATTGTTAACACCATGGTTCCAGCCACCTGCTCCCTAACACCCCTGTCTCTGCTACCACATTCCCAAACAAAGCAAGGCAAGAGTAGGCACAGACAGTCGACTTGGGTACTCCTCTTGCAGGCACAATGGGACGTTATTCCTCAGGCATTTAACATGAGGGACTAACTAGTGGTGGAAAGAAAAGAGGTTACTCATAGGGGACTAAAATCCAAGGATATCAACTTATAACTTGTTGCTAGGAAAAGCAGGCCCTAAGATGAAAGTTAATGAGAAAAGAAAATTTGACAAATATATTGGGGATGATATAAAAAAATAAAAGTTTTAGCTTAATCTCTTTTACCAGTTATCTGAATTATTTTTATGACATAGATATGTAATTACTTTGCATTTTAAAAAGTATATGAAGATGCACATTTATGTGGTACTTATATTAATTTATGGAATATTTGCATATGATCATGTTAAAATGATATTCAATAGTTTATGCTTCATGATATGCTCATGAGTCTGCCTTTGGCAATATGAATTGAGCTCTCTAACAATAAATAGATTTTCATTGTCAAAAACTACAGGGATTGGGGGGGAGGGAGGAGGCTGGAAAGGGATGTGAAGGGTAAACAAAGGAGGAGGCTGCAATGCTTGGTAAGAAATGTACGCATTATCCTGCCCATGTAATTGTAACCCCTCTGTACAGTATGTTCACAAATAAAATAAAATTAAATTAAAAAAAATCTACAGGGATATTACTGAGGCTAATACCAAAATGAAAGCTGGAACAAGAAAACTGAACAAAGCTACAAGTTTGAAGGGAAGGGGTCAGTGGTAAGGGCTATGATAAAAGAGAAATACATCACCATGGAATCCTGGAGGAATACAATGTGTCTTGTTGAACTACTAGTTTTTTAAACATTCTTAGAAAGCAGAACATAATTTTTGATTCTTGCTTTTTGGAACCTCTTTAATGAGTGGTTAAACAAAAAATATCGAAATGACTGAAAATCCACTGACATGAATTATTAGATTAATATTATACTCAAAATTTTCTTGAGATGCAGGCAGGCTGGATTCCTTCAATATGAAATTAATGGAATAATCTTTCTTTGAATGGTTGGACAGTCCATGACACTTGTTCCAAAACAAGAAAAGATACGGCAGAGAAAAAAGAGAGGAAGGAGAGTCAAGGCTGCTGATATTAGCATATTTCCCATTTGGACTTTAATGGGTTGTTTCTAGAAAGAATTAGAATTTCACCTTAACATAATAATTTCAAAATGGATGTTCTAAAGGATAGCTTTGAAATGTAATATTTAATGCTGTTGGATTACTTGAAGACAAAGGTTTACAGAAAACTTTAAATTCCAGAAAGACTGTAATGTACCAAGAAACACCTAGAAGAAATATAATTTAAAAATACACCTGTTCAGAGCACATCCAGGCATGAAAGTCTGTGAGTCACTTATCTCCAAACAGGAAGTGGCACTGTGGCTCAGTTGGGAGAGGGCTCCCCTTGAGCTGAAGAACTCTGGGATATGTTAATACCCAAGCCCTGAGTTCAAGGCCCATGGCTGACAAAAAGAAAGTTTAAAGAATTAAATCATTAGGGCTGGAAGAAGACTCAGTGGTAGAGTGCTTGTCTTTGATGCATGAGGTCCTGGGTTCAATTCCTCAGCACCACATAAGCAGAAAAAACTGGAAGTGGCACTGTGGCTAAAGTGGAGTGCACTAGCCTTGAGCTGAAAAACTCAGGAACAGCACCCAGACCCAGAGTTCAGGACCCCCTACCAACAACATCAACCAAAAAAAAATTAAAGCATCAAACAACCTGAAGATGTTGTCCAGAATAATGAATGCAGCATTATCCGTTGCCATGACTTAGTGACTTGAAACCAAGTTTACCAGGGGAGATGGTGGGCATTTTGTGTATGTGTCAAAACCTGCAAAATTCTTTTATACTTTCCCAGGGAGGGAGAAAGGAGGAAATGGGGGTGGGGAGGAGTGAGGTGTTTGGTGGACTTGCCTTTTGGTTCACTGATTGATTTCTGGAGTCAAATTCAGAGAAATTCAGTTTGCATTCCTATTTGCATGGGCAATGAAGAAGCCGTGTCCTGGAAGTTGTTTTGTCCTGTCTTTGGCCTGGTTCCAACCACCACTGGATAATCCAAGTCCCACTGCTGGACCAAGATGCCTTGAAGTCTATTGATTCATTGGGCAGGTGGACCTCCACAGCCAGAATAGGCAGAAAATGCAATTCTGAGGGCAGCATTGGAAATCTACATCAGGCAGAGATTTTTTAATATATTTTTATTGTAAAAATACTGTACAGAGGGCTCAGAGTTACAGGACTAGGTAATGAGTACATTTCCTATACAGCATTGTTTCCTCCTCCTTTGTTTTCCCCCTTCCATTCTTTCCCTCCCCACATCTCCAACTCCTCCCTCCTCAACCCCTGTCTGACACTGTAAATTCATTTTCAACACAGTGTCCTGTACATCTCATTGTCACAATGGTCAACCTGCATCCCCATTTAAGCATTCTGCTATATCCCTTCCACTCCACAAATTTATATATATATATATATATATATATATGATGCAGAACACTGGAATAAAATACAGTGAAAACAGGGGTTTACCTTGGGCGGATGAACGTAAAAAGTATCACATAGTGCATTATAAGAATATTAAAAACAAAAGAAAAAAATAAAAACCCCCTAGTGTCTCTGACTTGGGGTACATTTCGCTTAAAATGAACTTGTATGGTCATATGTACCTAGCCTTTGATCTTCTTTGCTTGTCTTAGATATGTACTAATCTCTGCAAACAAAGCTAAAACAAGGTTAACCATGGGACCTATGTTTCTTTGGGTCTGGCTTACTTCACTTAATATAATTTTTAACAAGTCTTTCCATTTCCTAACAAATGGGGCAATGTCATTCTTTCCGATGGAAGCATAGATTCCAGTGTGTGTGTGTGTGTGTGTGTGTGTGTGTGTGTGTGTGTGTGTGTGTGTGTATACCACATTCTCTTGAACCATTCATCTACTGAGGAGCATTGCAGTTGGTTACATATCATAGCTATGGTGAATAATACTGCAATAAATAAGGTTGTGCTGGTAGTTTTGTGATCATTTGGGTAAGTGCGCAAAAGTGTGGTTGCTGTGTCATTGGGGAGCAATAGGTGGAGTCTTTTGAAGAAATTCCATACTGCTTTCCAAAGTGGTTAAACAAGTTTATACTCCTACAAGTAATGCAGTAGAGTTCCCTTTTAGCCACGTCCCCACCAGCATCTGTCATTATTACATTTCTTGATTATAGCCATTCTAACTGGAGTGAGGTGTAATCTCAATGTTTTGATTCGCATTTCTTTCATGACTAGAAAAAATGAACATTTCTTCATGTCTAATGGACATTTTTTATTTCATCTTCAAAGAAGTATCTCTTTATGTCTTCAGCCCACTTAGTTATTGGGCAGTTGTTCCTTTGAGGATTTGTTGTTGGGGGATTTATGATTTTGAGTCCTAAGTATATTTTAGATATGATTTGTCTGTTATATGACTCATGAAGAACTTCTCCCAGTAAGTGGGCTTTTTATTGATCTTGATATCTATGAGCTTTACCTTGCCAAAGCTCTGCTGTTTCATGCAATCCCATTTGTCCAACCTCTCTTTGATTTGTTTTGTTTCTAGTTCTCTATTAATAAATTTGTGGCCTGTGCTAAAGAACCCTAGAGTTTCTCTTATCCTTCATGTAATGTTTTCACGGTGTCTACTTTTATTTTGAGACCTTTGATCTACTTTGACTTGATTCTCATGCAGAGTGATATATATATATATATATATGGATCTAGCTTTAGTTTTCTACAGGTGTTTAAGCAATTCTACCAGCAGAATTCACTGAAAAGGCTGTCATTCTTCCATTCTATATTTTTAGCTCCCTTGTCTAAGATTAGTTGGCTGAAGGTCAGTGGGTTTATTTCTGAGTCTTCAGTCCTATTCCATTGGTCCTCAGGACTGTTCTTGGGCCAGTACCAAGCTGTTTTTATAACTATGGCTTTTTAGTATAGTTTGAAATTTGGAACTGATATTGCTCCAGTACTGTTCTTTCTGTTAAGAATTGATGAACTTACACCCAGCATTACACTTAATGGTGAAAAGTTACAGCCATTTCTTATTAATTCAGGAAAGAGATAAGAATGTCTGCTCTCTCCACTCCTCTTCTATTAGTATTAGAATGCTACCTGGGGCAATAAAACAAGATGCAATCTGAAAAGGAATCCAAATAGTGAAAGAAGAAGTAAAACGTACAACATGAGCAATGGAATAGAATTGAAAACCCAGAAATGAACCTACAGTCCCATAGCCATCTAATATTCGATAAGGGAGCTAAAAAAATAGAATGGAAGAAAGACAGCCTCTTCCATAAATGGTGCTGGCAAAATTCGTTAACTACTTGTAGAAAATGAAAGCTGGATCCTTATTTATCACCCTGCACCAGAATCACAGCCAAATGGATTAAAGACCTCAGAGTCAAAGCAGACATTCTGAAAACATTGCCGGATGGAATAGGAGAAACCCTAGGTTTCCTTGGCTCAGGCCGAAATTTTCTTAATAGAGACCCAGAAACACAAAATCAGAAAAAGGTTGGACAAATGGGATTGCATTCAATTGCAGAGCTTCTGCCTGACAAAGGACATAGCTAGCAAGATCACTAGAGAGCCCACGGATTGGGAGAAGATCTTCACTAGCCATACATCGGACAAGGGTCTCATATCTAAAGTATACCTGGAACTTAAAAAAATTAAATCCCCCAACAACAAACCTTCAAAGAATCAACTGCCCAATAAATAAGTGTGCTAAAGACTTAAGGAGAAATTTCTTTGAAGAGGAAAGAAGGATGGCCAATAAACAAATGAAATAATTCTCAAAATCTCTAGCCATGACAGATATGAAAATCAAAACAACATTGAAATACCACCTCACCCCAGTTAGAATTGCTATAATCAAGAACTCTAATAACAACAGATGCTGGAGAGGATGTGGACAGAAGAGAACCTTATTGCACTGTTGGTGGCAGTGTAAACTTGTTCAACCATCTTGGAAAGCCATATGGAGGTTCCTCAAAAGACTCCGCATAGAGTTCCCCTATGACCCAGCAATCCCACTTTTGGGCATTTACCCAAATGTTCACAAACAAGACCACACTAAAGCTTACAGCACGACTAGGTTTATTGCATCATTATTTACCATAGCTAAGATATGGAACCAACCCAGATGCCCCTCAGTAGATGAATGGATCAAGAAAATGTGGAATTCTATGCCTCCCTCAGAAAGAATGGTATTGCCCCATTTGTTAGGAAATGGAAAGGCTTGGAAAAAATTATATTAAGTGAATTAAGCCAGGCCCAAAGAATTATAGGTCCCATGGTCTCCCTTATTTACAGTAATTAGTATATGTCTGAGTCAAGTAGAATAGGTCAGATAATTTGATGTTAGGGAAATGAACCCTATGATATGTATTGAAATGTTTTATTTTTATTTCATTGGATTGTTTCTAACACATATAAGATTATTTCTTTGTTGCTTTGTATTCCCTCCCCCACTGTATAACCCCTGCTTTCACTGTATTTGGTGTTTGTATAATTTTGGAGGGGAAGAGAAAAAATCGTTTAAATAGGGATACAGGTGGACCCATTGCAACAATGAGATGTACAAGACGTTATATCGAAAAAGAACTTTACAACATTTGTGGTGGGGAGAAGGATTGTGTGGGGGCAGAGGGGGAGGATGGGAAGAGATGGGAAGGGGAAACAAAGTAGGAGGCTACAACGCTTCAGAAGAAATGTACTCATTATCTTGCCCAGGTAATTTTAATCCCTCTGTACAATTTTTTCACAATAAAAATAATAAATTTAAAAATAGAAAAAAAGAAGGAAAAAGACATGAAAATGAAATCATCTTGTATTTAATGGACCCCATGGACGCCACTCCCAAGTTACTTGAGCAGATCAGAAACTTTGGCCAACTAGAAGAATATAATTTTGTCTCAATAAAACAAAACAGGAAAAGAATAAGAAATAAACAAGAAAGTAATACACAGTTGGAAATTTGGGCTAATTTTGTCATTATGCTTTGAGAAGTCAAGTTTCCTATAGAAATGCAACTCATATATAATCCTCAGTTGTGTTTTAAATGTTGTCTTAATTACAGAACATTTCTAGGTGCAAAAGAGGTCATGATTCCCAACCAAAAATTTGAAAAAGTAAGTACCATTCCGGTAGAGTCCCAAGAAATGAAGGATTACAAAAGTTTAAGCCTGATGAAATAGGAAAGTTCATTTAAAGTAGGACTTTTTAGACCTGGGTAAATTAGAATTTAGATTTAAAATAGATATTTTTGTTTGTACTTTAATATTCTATAGGATACTACAAAATTCTTTTCAAGTAAAGATTTAATTTACAAATTTACTGATGATTCTGGCATTCTAATTGCCTAGAATATTCTTTCAAGTGAGGTATAATAAGAACTTAGTTAATAGATAATTCCAACAGTTCATGTGTAAGATGATAATGTGAATAATCTAGACAAACTGTCAACAAATTGATGATATTAATTTATAAATATTGAAAAGGAGCAATCTTTTGAGACTTTGGTGTAACGTGGTATGAAGAGAGTAATTGTTTGACATCTTTTTTTTTCTACCTATACATAACACAGGAAGAAATTTCCTTAATTATGTACCTCTGTATACAATGAGAAAAATGCTAGGTTTGATGTTTGTTTTTATTTTGTTGTTGTTGTTTGGTTTGTCCTAGGACTTAACCTCTGGGCTTGGGCACTGTCCCTGAGCCTGTTTTTGCTCAAGGTTACTGCTCTACCACTTGAACCTCAGTGTCACTTGGGTCTGGCTATTCCTTATGAGTTTATTGGAGATAAGAATCTAAGGAACCTTCCTGCCTGGGTGGGCTTTCAACCATAATCTTCTAATCTTAATATTAAGATATACAGATCTCCAGAATATCTATGAGAGATAATATATATAATAAAATAAATATAAAATAAAATAAAAATAAATAATATTTGCAAGTTTTCTGATCTCAAGAATACCACTGCGGTGAAAATGATGTAGCAAAGTTTAGTGTAGTATTCTTTCCACAATTGGAAGGGCATCACATTAGCAGAAATGTAGTATTTTTTCACAATATGATAAAGTAGTCATGATGTGAATTTAGGGAATATTAAGGCACACCTTACAAGTTGGAAATTGTTGGGCTAGGATGACTTTATGGCATAAATACTTGGGATTGATTGTCAAAAAAATCATAGCTTACTCTGATGAACAAATGTTTACTCTTAAGGAATTAATTATTATAGATACTTCATAGTTTGATCTACTAGCGGTACTTGTCTACTTTTTCTGTTGAAATTTAAATATGTAATGCCTCATTGGAAACTGCATCTATTGCTGAATTAATTAAAATGAAAACAGGTACTGCTTTAAATGTCTCTGGTATGGCATGTTCAGAATTTGAAAATGAGTAGTTAGTAGTCATAGGAATGTTGAGAAACAGATATTCTGTACTCTTAACAATTAGTCAGTTTTCAAAGATAGTAGTTTTCATAGAATTGAACTGTTTTCTGTTTTAGTATGATACAATACTAAAATAATGTTTTTTTTCAAAATAATGGCAAGTATATTCTGTAAATATTGTATAGTTTGATAACATTCACGTTGATGTCCCTCCGATAAAGAAAGAGGTAATTCAAATTAGCAGACAAAATGTTCATTTTTAAATGGTAATACACATAGAATAATATTTACTATACCAATACAGTGAAATTATATTTTATGTAGCTCATTTTTAACTTAATTTTATTGTGAAGGTTATATATAGAAGGGCTTGCAGTAATTGTAAGGTAGTGGACACATAACATGTCAAAATTTTTACCCCCTCCCTCATTTTTCTCACACTTTTCCTTCACTCCAATACTCCTCACAAGTTGTAATGTAAATTTCTAACACGTTGTCTTGTGAATATTGCTATTGCATTGGTTTGCCTTTTGTCCTTTGTCTCGCCATTTTATTGTTCCACTTCCCTTGCCAAATGAAAATAAATGTATATACAATACACAGGATACTGAAATTAAATACAACAGTGGACAAACCATAGAGGAAAACACAAAAGAAAAAAGAAATCAAATAGTACATTAAAAACAACAACCACAAAGAAAATACTATCTTTCCATATCTAGGAGTTTATTTTGCTCTGCATCATTTTATGTGCTCATTTATACATAGCTATTGAGCCATTCTGCTCTTCTGCTAGGATTATCCTAGATATTTCCTAGTTACTACAAATGAGGGAAACCATGAAATCTGCTTATTTGTGTCTTGATTATTTTTCTTAGTAGGATTTTTCCAAGTCTTTCCATTTCCTTATGAATTGGAAACATAGAATTCCTCCGTACATATATAAACCACATTTTTTCAATTCGTTCATCTACTGAGTGGCATATTGGTTTAAAACATGATTGCATGTAAGTATCAATTAAGGCCATTCAAAAATGACAGATGCAAACTCACCAGATATACTAATATCATGATTTCCAAGAAAGATAGAATTTTATGGTGGTACAAGTGTTGAGATATAGGATGAGTCTAATGTATATCTTGCATTGAATTAGGCAGGAAGATATCCAATATCATGTAGGACTAAAGTGGTAGTGACAAATTATTTCCCTTGAGAAAGATATAGGAGGCTGCCAGAAGTATGAAGTAGTTCAGATAATTTTAAAGAATTTAGAAATGCAAGCTCAATTATGTCTCTTTAAATAATAATTATGTAAGTGGAAGGGCAAAAGAAGGGTAAGAGAAGAAAATAACTGACAGCAGATCATTGTCCCAAGTTAGAAAATAAAAAGACATAATCTATAACTTCCAAGTTAAAGAGAGACCAGTATAATACGGCCCACTTAATTTAGGTACAAGCAAAATATTTGCTTGGCTTTTCCCTACTTAAAAGCTCCAAAACAAATGAAAACTTATAAAAAAAAATTAAGTGACTGCCATTGCTTCAACTTGAACAGTAACTCTGATCAGCCCTCTTTTTCTCACTTTGCTCTTGGAAAATAGTGCCTAAGTTGATGATGTTGTGGCTGATTAGAGGTAGACTAAGGGGCTTCTACTTGTACAATTATCCCAGCATAGTTTAAAGCAGTTTCCCCCCAGGATATACACGTACATTGTCTGAAGCCGTCCTTTGAACACACCCTCACACCTGAGCAAATTATTTGAAATTATACTTCAGCTTTTCTTGGCACATTCTACTTCGTGCCTTTGTCTTCTTTGCACATTCCTTTTGAGTTCATAGTTGCTCTATTTCCATTTCATCTGTAAAAATTGCTAAGAACATTGTTCAACTACCATTTCTTGTTTGCACATGCCCAGTCTATGTATGAAGGTACTTTGTCCTTGTTAAGCAATAGAGTAATACTCACTCTCTGAGGAGAAAAGTTCCACAATATAGCCCTATGCCCACATTAGAGGAGGTAGAATTTAAAGCATTTTGAGAAAACAGTGATATTAGAATTGAAAGGCTCCTTAGGGAAAATTTCTAGGAGCTCATTAGTTTACCCAGGAGAAATATAAATATCCACAAAATTTGGAGCTAATTAGTAAGCATCCAAATTAACATTTGATCCTAGATGTTGTGTTAATACAAGTCACGGTTCTATTATTGTTACATTAGAAAGCTTCACAACTTGACAATGTTTATGAGAAAATGAAAGAAAGGGATTAAAGCAAAATGTCTTATCTTTTTAGGCATTTAATCCTAGTGGTGAGGGTAATGTCTGAACTCTTCCATTCAATGAAAGCTTGAAGTTTATAAGAACACTTTCCTACATATAAGAATTTGTGTCAGGTTGATTGACAGGGTTATTTCAGCATGGAGATATACCTAACAAGAACTAGGTTTCAATAGAGTATTTGGCAATTATGAGTTATCAATAGCTATAGAGGCATTTTCTATTCTAAAGAAGAATCAATTCAAAAAGTGTTCAGTCACATCAGTAAAGCTGCATGTTCAACATAATACTCGGAGTTACTTGTCCTA
>NW_024872106.1:0-22440 GCF_019054845.1 Dipodomys spectabilis
AAATTTGAAAAAGTAAGTTATCATCATTATATTGTATCCCAAAACAATGATGAAGAATTACAAAAGCTTAAGCCTGGAAAAATAGCAAAGTTCGTCAAATGTAGGATTTTGAAGATCTTGCTAAATTTGAATTTAGATTTAAAATAAATATTTTGGTTTTGTTTGTAATTTTATATTCTATAGGATTCTACAAAATTCTTTTTAAGTAGAGTGTTTAATTGACATTCACAAATGATTTTGCATTCTATGTGCCTAGAATATTCTTTCAAGAGAGTTATAATTAGAACTTAGTTAATAGATAATTCCAACAGTTCATGTATAAAATGATAATGTGAAGGTTGTAGACAGAGTTGTCAACAAATTGATGATATTAATTTATAAATTTAGAATAAGAGCAATTTTTGGAGTCTTTGGTATAACATGTTATGAAGAGAATAATCGTGTGACATCTTCTTTCTTCTACCTGTATGTAACACAGGAAGCAATTTCCTTAATTATTTGCTCCTGTATACACTGAGAAAAATGTTAGGTTAGGATTTGTTTTTATTTTTGTTTTTGTTTTATTGGTTTGTCCTAGGACTTTTAATCTGGGCCTAGACACTGTCTCTGTGTCTGTTTATGCTCAAGTCTCGTGCCCTACCACTTCAATCTCAGTGCCACTTGCGTCTGGCTTTTGCTGAGAAGTTTATTGAAGATAAGAATCTGGGGAATCTTCCTGCCTGGGTGGGCTTTCAAGTCTAATCTTCCAATTTTAGCATCCAGAATTTATATGATAGCTAAAAAAGTATAAATATAAATAATATTTGCAAGTGTTCCGATCTCAAGAATACCAGTGGGGGGAAAATGATGCAACCCAGTTTATTTTGGTGTTCTTACCAGAACATGAATGGCATCACATTAGCAGCATTGTATTTTTTCATAATAGAGATAAGCTATTCATGATATGAATTAAGGGAAGTTTGAGGTGCACCATAAAAGTTGGAAAATTTTGGGCTAGGATGACTCTATATCATAAATATTGGTATTGGTGGTCATAAAAATAATAGCTTATTGTGATAAACAATTGCTTACTCTTGAAGAATTAATTATTACCGATGCTACATAGTTTTATCCTTTACCAGAACGTGGTTATTTTTCTGTTGACTCTCAATCTGTAACACCCCATTGGAAAATGCATCTATTGCAGAATTACATAACATGCAAACCAGTATTGTTTTGAATCTCTCAGGTATGGAATCTTCCGAATTTGAAAATGAGTAGTTACTAGTCATTGGAATGTTGACGAACACATATATTCTGTCTTCTTAACAACTTATTCACTTTTACAAGTTTTTGGTTTCCATAGAATTAAACTGTTTCTGCTTTTAGTATGAGAAAATACTATATTCTTTTTTCAAAATATTGGCAAGTATATTGTGAAAATATATTCTAGTCGGAGAGCATTAAAGTTGATGGTCCTCTAATTAAAAAGGGGTAATTAATTCAAATGAGACACCAAATAGTATGTGTACTATACCAATACAGTGAAATTTGATTTCATGCAGCTTATTTTATAAATTTAATTTTATTGTCAAAGTGATGTACAGTGGGGTTACAGTAATTTTAAGTTAGTGAATACATAACTTGTCAAACTTGTTACCACCTCCCGCATTTTCTTCAGTTTTACTTCACCCCAATAGCCCTCACAAGTTGTAATGTACATTTCCAACATATTGTCTTCTGAGTATTGATATTGCATTGGTTTGCCTTTGTCTTCTGTCTCACCATTTTGTTGTTCCTCTTCCCTTCCCTAATTAAGGTAAATATATACCCAATACACAGGCTACCAAAATCAAATACAGCAGGCAATAAAGCATAGGGGAAAAACCCAAAAGAAAATAGAAATCACATAGTACATTAAAAACAACAACCGCAAATAAAACTTCCTATTTCCATATCTTGGAGTTCATTTTGCTTAGCATCAGCTTATAAGGTTATGTATATGCATAACAGAGACTGGAAAATAATAGTTTCATGGACACTATATCATGGAAACAACATGTTAACAACATGTTTTTGATGATAAAGGAGGAGTTAGGATTGATGAATTCACGGTTCCAATAAAGGAATTTCAAAAGAGTTTTAAAATTATTACAGGTGGGGCTGGGAAGGTGGCACAGTGGTCGAGCGCTTGCCTTGCATGCCTGAGGCCCTGGGTTCACTTGCTCAGCACCACATAAGCAAAAAGAAAAAAAGCCGGAAGTGGCGCTGTGGCTCAGGTGGTAGAGCGCTAGCCTTGTGCTGAAGAGCTGAGGGACAGCGCCCAGGCCCAGAGTTCACCCCACGACTGGACCCCCAAAAAAATTATGGCAGGTAAATTTTAATTTGTTCAAACTTTTTAACAACTTAGCCTATTATGAAAATTTAAAATTGCTTGGGAAAATAGGCTTTCATGCAAAGTAATCAATGGAGACTTAGCTGAGATGGAGCAAAGTGGGTGAAGATGGCTCATTTTCACACTAAACAAACAAACCTCAGAAACCATGCTATAAATCCTGTAGGTTGCCTTGAGAATTGTCCTTACCCAGGAAATCTACTCACTGTGTGAAACAAGGTTGTAGTAGAATTTAAATTCAACCTTCTTAAAAAAAAGACATCTTTAAGTCTTTCGCCCACTTATTTATTGGGCAGTTGTGAAAGACTTAAAGAGAAACTTCTCTGAAGAAGAAAGAAGGATGGCCAATAGACACATGAAGAAATGTCCAACATCCCCAGCCATAAAAGAAATGCAAATCAAAACAACATTGGGATATCACCTCACTCCAGTTAGAACGGCAAAAAACAAGAACTCTAACAACAACAGATGCTGGAGGGGATGTGGACAGAAAGGAACCTTACTTCATTGTTGGTGGGAATGTAAACTTGTTCAACCACTTTGGAAAGCAGTATGGAGGTTCCTCAAAAGACTTCACATAGAACTCCCCTATGACCCAGCAATCCCACTTTTGGGCATTTACCCAAATGTTTACAAACAAGACCACACTAAAGCTACCAGCACAACTATGTTTATTGCAGCATTATTTACTATAGCTAAGATATGGAACCAACCCAGATGCCCCTCAGTAGATGAATGGATCAAGAAAATGTGGTATATATACACAATGGAATTGTATGCCTCCATCAGAAAGAATGACATTGCCCCATTTGTTAGGAAATGGAAAAACTTGAAAAAAATTATATTAAGTGAAGTAAGCCAGGCCCAAAGAAACATAGGTCCCATGGTTTCCCTTATTTGCAATATCTAGTATATGTATGAGTCAAGAGGAAAAGGTCAGATAATGTGATGTCAGGAAAATGAACCCTTAGATATGTATTTTAATGTTTTTTTCTTTCATGCATGTGTTTCTAATGCATTTATAAGATTATCTCTTTGTTTCTTTGTATGTCCCTCCCCCACATTATAACCCCTGCTTTCACTATATTTGATGTCAGTATAACTTGTGGAAGAGATGGGGAAAAACCAGTTGTTTAAGGATACAGGTGGATGTGTTGCAACAATGAGAAGTACAAGTTGTCATGTCCAAAATGAGCTTTACAACGTCGGTGCGGGGGGGGGAGGGGAAGGGGGGTAAGGAGAAGGATTGGGATTGGGAGGGAGGGGGGAGGCTGGGAAGGGATGTGAAGGGTATACAAAGGAGGAGGCTGCAATGCTTGATAAGAAATGTACGCATTATCCTGCCCATGTAATTATAACCCCTCTGTACAGTATGTTCACAAATAAAATAAAATTAAATTAAATTTAAAAAAGACATCAAAATTTGTGAATTGACTTTAATTAGCAAACAATAATTCTCTGAAAAAGATAATTTGGGTCAATATATTTAGGGAGAAAGTGCCTTCAACAATTAAAGTAGTTATTGGGTTTACACTTTTCTGTTTGTAATACTTTCTACAATGTCTTTGCATGTGAAGCACTGAACTACAGAAAAAAACCTGATTTTATACATTAACCAATGATTTCACATTTCTTAGTAGCTCATATATATAATATCCTTATTAACATGAGATAGTGAAGACTTCCCTTATTACATAAGCCAAAAAGTTTTGGGATCAGAAAATAATTGAGCAAATTGAAAAGGCAAGAAAACGGGTTCTTAGAGGCCCTAGCTAAGCATATTAGCTTCATCAGTGGAGGGAGGCCAAAATTTTGATATATTGTCTTAATATTTTTGCTACCTAAAGTGATTTTACAGAGCCTATTTAGCTCACTACAATTTAGAACGGATTGAATGAAGACATGAAAATAAATTCCACATCCAAATATAAGACTTTTAAAAGAGAAACCATGAAGATGTAGCAGTGGGGAAGGACTTATAGTCCTTCACCTTCAATAGACTTGAAGCCAAGAATCTGTGATTAGTTGGAAATCAGGCAAGAGCTAAGAGGAGGACAGAGCAATAGGACATAAGAGCACTGTCCTTTTGTAACAGACACTGTCATCCAAGGTATGGATCATTTAACTCTATTCTTTTCCATACATCCTTCTGAGCAAATGCAAGACCGAGAGAAAGATGATCTATTGAAATAATTTTGGAAAGAATAACTTCACTGATCCTGATATGGTATCTAGGGAGAAATCTAAAGAGGGAAGATAAAAGTGAAGTATTCTTCGGTTTCCTCTAAGCATCTTGTTAGCAAATTACATCTTTGAGGTTAGAAGGATTGAACCAAAAAGTGGTGTAGTTCCTATTTTTGAGGGCACTTTAGACACAAGAAGACTTTTAAGGTAAAAGAAAAAAGAAAAAAAGTAAAGCTAAATATTTGTGATCACAGCTTCTTGGTCTGGTATTTTGGAGACAAAGTTTTACAGTAGAGATTGTCCTCATTAACATTGATGCTGAGTTTCCGTGGCACCCAAATGAAAGGGGAAAGTTTAATAGACTCACTTGGACAAGTAAACAGCATGATAGAAAAAAATGGCAAATAATATTTATTAAATTACTTTGAACAATTACTTTGCCAGAACGAAGAAGGAAAAAATATAATTACAAATCACTTGACTTAAAATTATGAATAAAAGTAGTCAAGAGAAATGAGAGAAAACATAGAGGACTGTTTTCTCTCCAGTGGAGTAATGGGTTCTTGATATTGTTTCTTCCATTCTGTCTTCACAAGCTATCAAGTGTGGCTCAGGACTGGAGTATCCAGTTCAGGCCAAGAGAATTCGCAGAAGAAAATATTTGAAGCAGATGTAGGTCATTTATAACCTTAGACAATCTATTTAAATCTGTTAAAAATTCTCCTCTACCCTAAACTGCCTACTTTTAACAGCTTTGTATGCTTTTCCCAAGATTGTCTTCATTAACTATTTAAAATTTTGAGAGGTCATAATCATACTTTATAGAGATTGCTGTTTGGTTGTGCTTTTTGTGTGTTTTTGTTTTTTGTTGTGTTTTTTCACTGAATTTCAAAAGGTTGTGCAAGTGTGTTACAATTAAAGATGTCCATCTAATTGTCCAATGTTCCGGGATCAGAGTCACTCCTTCTATCATTCTCAACCAACCCCTTCTACAAGATTTATTTCCGATTTACCACGTCCTTTCTCACATGTGCACATTGAGTATTCTAGCTGTACTTGCTCCTTGTTCCATTTTCATTCATTCTATGTCTTTACTATTATTCCTCTCTTGTTTCAACTTCCTGATAGTCATTCTGTTAAACTGTCTGCTAGTACTTTGAAAGGTTTATATACATTCCATGGAGTTTATATCCTGCATATACTTGAACTGATGTCAGCTTATATTTCCATAATTCATTCATCTGAAGTAACAATTTGTAAAAGTGGAGACATGAAGCACCTAGACATGATTTTATTCCCCTCATTTTGGAAAATTAATCTGTAGTCAACAAGAAAGTTTAAAAATGGCTTAGAATGTATTCCTAACTACAAGTTTTGTAAATGGTGTTGTACAATGGTTTGTGATTATTTTATTTTACATGGGATAATATTTTCTACTACCTATAAGTTTTGGAAAATGAAGAAAATGAAAATTTACTACTGCAGAGGAATATGATAGAAATAGAAGACATATTTTATGTTTGTCAAATCTCTGATGAGTACCCATATTAAGACTTAAAGTCATATTTCTTATTATGTTAGACACATAGGGAAAACATAAAACACCATATGATAAGGCAACTATTCATGACTTTTTTAAATGTACTTATTATATGATGAAATTTACTTTGTTAGCTAATATTTTGGTTTGAAATATGGGAGGCTGATGTATTTAACAAATTTTCGAAGTCACCTACTGAAAAACACAAATGGTGGGGGGGTAGTATTTCTACACTTTAATGAATGGTTGAACCTGTTTGGCCTTAGTGCTGGGTAAATAAATCAACTCTATTGTAACTTGCTCCCTACACTTGAAAAATTTGTAACGTCACTAAATATTATCTACTTGTAAAGTGTTATTTTGGCAAATGTGATTTTAAAAAGTTTATTTGAAAAGGCATATACTTTCAGGAGATTAAATGTAGGTTATCATTTGTTTGAGAATGACAACATTTTTATACTACAGAACCAAGTTTTACTGAAGTACCAGTGTTTTGAAGCACTAAGGATCTTCTCAATTAATGTTTTTCTAAATTATATTTGACTTCTATGTCAAGTTTTCCTAGTCTTTGTAGACCAATTATGGATCTATCATTCCAGGAACTATTTTTTGGCCTGATGATGCTGGACTGAAATCATTCATTAATCATTAGGAGAGGGGTATTACAAATAATCTTGTGACATTTGTGGTCTTGTTCACTCACATGGGATGGTCATCTGAAAATTGAAAGTTTGAATTACTGTACTTTCACATTTTGTGATTTCATCTTGCATTTTAAATTGCTTTGCATTTCTCAATTGCTTACTGCTAATTCCTGCATTTCAAGGAATTGGGGCCCTGAAATATAGGAAATGAGAAATTGAGATGGGTCTTCAATTACTTTCTGTTGGCATGTTGCATGGGTCTAGGTAAGAACTCTTGCCCTAGTTATCTGATGATGCAGATAACTGGGACCTGGCATCCTAGGACCCGTGGATCCTGTAGAAGAAAAATACCTTTTAGGTATCATATCAGCAAAATTTGGGTATAATCAGTAGGAATGCTTCAGAAATATGGAGAAAAACAGTTTGGGATCAGCAAGTTAAAAAAATAGAGCAGCAGAGTAAAATCCCTTATAGATTGGAGGAAAACAACAATTTTTTTAACATGTGAATTCAGAAACCAAGAACACTTAGAAGGTATCACAGTTTATACCTAAAATATTGTTTTGATACTTTTTATATTTTAATATATATTCTAATCCTGATTATTTATATTCCAATCTATTTATTGGAATAAATATCAAGTAATTTGTCAAATTATCAATTAATTCCAGTAAGATTCACTGTGTGAAATATAAAATCAGCACATATAAATATAAAATATATAAGTATACATAATATAAGAAAATGTTTTACATTGTTCTGTTGTGGTTAAGGTAACAAAGGCAACTGTTTTAAAATATATTTCCATTACCTTTACCTCAGTGTTTGGTAGAATTAGACCTAAAGCTTTACCATTTGGACATGTACAGCCTAGAAGCAAGAGGAAACACTGTGATTAAAACATTACCAATTTAAGGCCTAATAATGAGAAGAAACATATGGACTCCTCCTGGAGCTATGGAATATATTTGGTGATAGAAAATCAGTGGTGTAAGTTCCTGCCTGGTTGGATTTTAGACAGGCCAAGACACTAGGTAATCATGCATATGAAAATTTTTTCACCTTCTTGGCTTTAGCAACTTTTGAAATGGTAGGGATAATAAATAATTATATTTTGACTAAAATACGTTCTAGTCTGAACAGTTCTGTCTGAACTGTTCATCTCTCTATGATCCCTTATAACTAAGATTAGTTTTGCTCCAGTAAGACAAGCTATGCTGTCAGAGTAAGATATTCTGGTTGGTCTGTTCCTACATGGAAGAAGGGTAATGGGTCAGGCAGACATTTGTGCCAGTAAGACCTCATTTGTGACATTTTTTAAGCTGGAGAATTTTAGAAGTAGCTCTTAAGCAAGGCTTACTTTGAATCCATTAGCTCCACAAAGCTAAATCAGTTGATAAGTAAGTACTTGAAAAGCCATCACCTTTGGACCTAGCTATAAAGGCTTCAAAGTATGATCAAATTTCAAATGAAAAAGACTTAAAATAGCTATTGACAAACATTGCAAATGTGAACAATTGAACAAAAAATAACAAGCAATTTAGGTAACAATAAGGTTTCCTTGTTACAAATAGGCAACCAAGGATATATGCCTGTCTTAAGATTGCATCATTAACTACTTAAATTTACAGGATACTACATGCTTCAGCAGCACGTTTACCCGAATTACAATGCTCTTGTGCAAGAGCCATGTTAATGATATGAAAATTTGTGAAGTATTCCATATTTTTCATTCTTCGAATGCAAGAAATGAAAAACAGTTATTAAAAAGTTGATTACAAATATACAAGTGTAATAATACATGTAATTCATAGAAAAAAAGTTAGTTTAACATCAATATATTCAATCTTCACCTTTTCAGAAAGGCCTTTACATAGCATAACTTTTATAAAACTTTTGAAATAAGATAACATTGTCATTTTATTCCAAAGAAATAAAATTCCATAAGGACCTAGGAATTAAAGGAATCTTTAACTGTTTCTATATCGAATGCAATCTGAAAGGACACGTTTATTAAGAACGTATATATTATAAAAAAATGTCGAATTCAAAGTATTATATCAAGGAGAAAATGAAACAGATTATGGATATTATACAAACAGAATACTAAATATTTTAAAATACAGTTTTTTCAGACAAGCATCAGAAATATCTTTAGTTTCTGTACTACTCATTTCAACAGATAAGTTAAAATTATTTCTTATTAAAAATAAAAAACTCTACAGAAATCATTAGTATACAAACAACTCGAATATATTTTGACATCAAACTCAGGCAATTCACTTGGAAGAATACCATGCAATCCATGAATTTTTAAAGTAAGATATTGTTGTTGCTTTGTATTGTTAAAATATTTTGTATGGACACATAGGATGGACTGGCAATTTTGAAATTTAAGAAACTTAACCAAACCATTAGGACTTTAGAGAACAATTTGTACAGCCTTCCAGAACTTCAAAGAAGTAGTGATACATACTTATTCTTTTGGCAATATCAAATGCAGTTTCTTCCAAGTTGTGCTTCAGACCTGGTTTGATATAATGGTTCAAGAGAAAGAGATCTAGTATAACTTTGCTGTTTCTATTCCCAGGAGCAAGATGCAAGGGGGTCAAGAGGCCTTTAGTTTGTCCATTGGTATCTGCATCATGATGAAATAAAGAAACCACTCTAGTATTATTCCATGTATAAGTACTGTGCAGGGGTGTCCAGCCATTGACAATTATTACATGAATATCTACCTGGAGCCACCAACTCATGGAAAATGTCTAAGTGTCCACTGTAGGCTTCTCGATGAAGAGGGGTATACTCATTGTTATCCCTAGTATTCACATGAGTGGCCTTTTTGGAAAGTTGTCTCTGCACTGTAGTAAGGCGATTATTTTCGGCAGACCAAAGAAGAAATTTGATTGAATCCTTCTCCATTTTTTCTTGCAATTGATACCATTTCTCACTTTTTTTCTTGTTCCTCATCTTCATCAGAATTGCCTAGCCAGAAACTTTGAGTGCCAGTGAGAATGAGGTGTCCATGTATATCCCCAATAGTTCACATTGGATGAACTGGTCAAAAAAATCCGGTGAATTTTCTGCATCTGTTTGTTTCACTATTATTTATTTTGTCTTTTATCCTTTTTACTATTCTAAATTATTCTAACTGGAGAGTCGGGAATTGGTAGAGAGCAGAGGAAAGATTTTCCTCCGTATTCAAAGGTACAGACTGAAAATGAGGACCAGTGGTGTCTTCATGTGCAGCTTATTCTAGGAATGAGAAAATAGGAAATAAAACCTTCTATGTAAATTAGTTGGGAAATGGCAGAGCAGAAAGTGAAATGATGCAACCAAAAATATAAAAGCAAAATAAATTAGGATAATTATGGAGCAATCATATTACCTATGTGAACCATGAAAGGGAGAGAAGAAGAGAGAGACAGATGTGCAATGATCTAGCTAGCCACAAAATACATCCCTCTGATGAATTTATAGAGCAAACAATTTTATTTTTTAAAAGAGATGGAAATAAAATTTAAGATCAGATGTCTCCATTGTTTTTAATTATATTTTTATTATCTTAAATACTTGGACAATGGAATTTCCATTCAACAAATCAGTTTTTTTTAAAGTATAATGGATCTTTATATAACTTTTCCACACCCTTCCAAACCTCACCCCACCTTAATTTTTCCTAGTTTCATACTATGTACATTGAATATTATACTTTCCCTCTCTTCCTCCATAACTCTCTTTATTCCTTCCTTTTGACTTCCCCTCACATCTTCCAAGTGATAGTTTCCTGATATATATTTTGTTGGATTAAAAGTTCACTTTTATAAGAAATTACACCTTTGAAATACTCCGCCGCAAATAGCATGCTTTGGTTAATATTTTTGTGTAAACTTGTAATAAAGTTCTAGCTTCCAAATATGAAACAGAACATGGGTCCTTTGTGTGTCTGGTTCTGACTTAGTTTAATTGATATAGTTTTAGATCTATCCATTTTGTTGCAAATGATGTAACAGTCTTCATAATGGATGGATGCAATCCAATTTTGTATAGGTGCCACACTTTCTCCAACCATCACTCCTCCAAAGAGCATCTGGGCTGTTTCTGTAACTTGGTGAATATTGCAGCAGTGAACATGGTTTTGAAAGTGATTTTACTGTAACTTTTTGAAAGAATTCATCACTGCCTTTATGGGAGCAATCCTCTAGCCAGTTTTCCAGAATAAGCACATCCCTCCCTTCACCTTCATCACAATGTATTGCAAGTCTTTAGAAACACAATTCCTCTTACAGGTCTCAATAAGCTAAAACCACACTGTGCCCATATTCTTTCAATACATTATTTCATAAATGTTCATATAATTTAGTGAGAACCTTCTATGTACTTTCCTAATGTGGAAATGAGGGACATGACAGAGTAAAAGTAAGAAATATGCAATTTAATTAGGTATTATCACATTTAAAATCATTTTCAGCTCTAATTCATAGCCTCACATAATATTATTTTAATCTTTATTTGATTACTTCAACTAACCCGTAAATTATAACAAGTGAGTTAAAAGCAAAGACAAAAAGTGTGGCTTGATTTTGACACTCATGTGTGAGGTTGCACAATATGGGCAAATAAATTGATAGGAATTAATACCTCTTATCCATTTTGTTAACGTAGAGATGGTTTTCCCAAACTTATTCTCGCAATTCGTATTCCATTCAGCAACAAGAAACATGTGATAATTTCCTTTGTTTTGCTCCTTATTAACTTTTGTTTCCATTTTATTTTATAATGGATGGTTTTATAAATCTACTGTAGATACAAAAATATGTTAAAATATTTCTATCCATATGCATGATATATATATATATATATATATATATATATATATAAACACACATATATATTACACAGGTTATAATGATAATGAATAACTTCAGTAACTGTACAATTTACTAAATTATTATACTATCGGCGGCTATTGCCTGGCATCCTGGTTGCTCGGGAGGCTGAGATCTGACAATCATGTTTTGAAACCATCCTGGACAGGAATTTCCAGGAGCCTCTTATCACCAAACAACCAACAGAAAATCAGAATTGGAACTGTGGCTCAAAGTAGTAGAGTGGTAGCCTTGAGAGAACAATCTCAGGGACATCATCCAGGCTCGTAATTCAAGAAAAACAATCTACGCAAATAAAATCTATTCAATTTACACTTGTGTAAGTAAAATATTTCCATCACTCAAATGCACAACCATGCTCATTTGCAAGGTAACTCTGTTTTGTCTAAAGTACCCCAAAACATTTTCACTTAAGTTGAAAGCTTTGCACCATGGGTTCATTCTCTCTCATGCATTTTTCCATTCAAATACTCAAATCTCAAAATTATTCAATTATTTAAAATCATAGCTTTTTACTTTAATACCCATAATATTAAAGTTTGAATTGAGTGTCTTGTGCCCCCTAAATGGGTGTTCTTATCACTTTGTCATGTCTCCAGCCCTAAATTATCCTGATTATCTTTCAGATACTTGTGTATGATCTTGGGCTCAGTCCACGTTATGTTATTCTTCCTGGAATTTAGAATAACAGGTGCATGGCATTGTGTATATATCTTTCTGTCCAGTCTGGGCTTTAACCTCTATCCTCACAAGAGTAGACTCCCATGTAGTCAGGATTTTCATAAGCTTGTCATAGCTGATGTTTTTTTAAGTCTTTTATTTCCTGCAAGTTCTTGAGTAATGAATTAATTTGTTTCCTTGGGTTGTTTTATTTCATTTGAATGTATGTGTTGAGTTGTTCCTCACTTTTCCCTTTGTTTCTTTCAATCAAGTTCTTACCTAAAGTTCTGAGAAACCAATTCTTATTTTTCACGATAGTCAATGTGAACATGCTGCATTCCAAAGCAATTTCAGTAATATTTAAACACCTTCATATCTATGAATGGTATATAAATGATAAGTGCTGTGAAGGGTCTTTTTATTTTCACAGCAGTCTTTGTCATACACAGACAGACCATGAAACTTATGAAGATAATAAAACTACAGATGCTAGCAAGGAGATTGAAAACCTATTATTAATTGTTTGACAGAGGCTTCCCTTCTAGTGAAAGAAATACGTTGCTTGATGCAGGATTTCACAAAATTATATTCCTTGGAGGAAGCTAAACAATCATCTAATTCTACAGAATTGAGGGAGATGAATCGACCTTCTGAATAATTTACATTTGGGTCAAATAAAAGCCTGCTTCCAAAAAGAGAGTTGACTTTAGAGAAACAAGATGAGTTGTATGTAAAGAGGTTCTTAGCTGATTTTGTTAATTTGTAAACTAATACTGGGAAATAGATTACAGCAAGGTAAAAAAAAAAAGAACTTCGCATTGAAATACTCATTTGTGTGTGTGTGTGTGTTTGTGTGTGTGTGAGAGAGAGAGAGAGAGAGAGTGTGTGTGTGTGTACACATGCACGCATATACACGCAGGGGCATGTGCAAGTGCTCATTCATTCATTCATCATTCCTGAGGCTTGATAGTGCCTAGGCACTCTCCCTAAGCTTCTGTCACCGAGGATAGTGGTTTAACACTTGAGCCATTGTTCCACTTCTGTTTTTTTGAGATAATCGCATTTATTTTCAAGATTGGACTGGCTTTGAATAGTGGTCTTCATATCTCAGCCTCCTGAGTAGCCAGCTAAGCTTATTCAGCCTCTAAGTAGCTAGTTAACATTGGGCCTGTCCTCTATGCTTCAATGCTCTTTTATTCATTCTTGTCCTGAGGTGTTCACATGCCTAAGTAATATATATGTCTAGTTGCTTTAAAAAAAATACTCTTACTGCTTGGCAGTAGGGGCTTCTATCTGAACTAACTATTGAGGAGGCTTGAGAACAGAACCCAGGCCAAAAGTTTAGTGGACTTCCTTCTCAATCTATAGCTAGCTGCATTGTATTATTTCCACCATCCTGCACTATTTACAGGTTAAGATTGGAAGGACTGCAGAATCCAGGCCAGCCAAGGTAGGAATCTAGACAAGTTGGTTTGCAACTCTTATGCCATTGGTAATGAGAAGGCTAAAAATACAGATCAGGTGCTTGTTCTTGTGGAAAGGGAACCCCTATCCTAAAATTAACCAGTCTAACAAAAACAATACCACAAGTTGAACACAATTTCTCACAACCAAAATAAGTATATACATTAACATCCAAAACTTACTACAATCTGCTCTTTGTTCTAATATCAGCTTCATCTGATTATCATATGATGTGAAAGAATCGTTTCTTCATTAAACTTATTATATATTTAAAAAGACCTAGAAAATTCTTTCTCACTTATTAAGTGCAAACGAATGGCAAATTGCCTCATTTCTTACATACTTAACTACCACTATAAATTCATCTTATGATTATTATAAATAGTAATATATTCTGATTTATTACTTTAGTTTGTAACAGTTTTTAATCTTTTAGCTTTTCTGCTTAAGTTGAAATATTTAAATACTATTATCAAATTATATTACTTGGGTACTTAGGGCAGTTTTCTAAAAAGTTTTTAACCAATGGCTTCTAGTAATTCTGTTTTTTTTGGGGGGGGGTGTCTGGTCCTGGAACCTGAACACTGGGCCTGGGCGCTGTCCCTCAAGGCTACCTCAAGGCTAGCACTCAACCACTTGAGCCACAGCGCCACTTCTGGCTTTTTTTTCTGTTTATGTGATTCTGAGGAATCGAACCCAGGGCCTCAAGCATGCAAGGCAAGCGCTCTACCAGTTAACCAACTACCTAGCTCTCTTCAAATTCTTAATTGGTATATTATTTAGTTTATTTTTAATTTCAATTTAATTTTATGGTAAAAGTAATGTACAGAGGGGATACAGTTACTTAAGTAAGGTAATGACTACATTTAGTATGGAAGGAACATTGTTATCTCTTCCATTGATTTTTTTGAACACACAAAAAAAACTACTGATGTTTCTCCTGTTGTTATTGACCAATGGATACTTTTCTTTCTTTGTTCATGCATTTTTTATTATAAAATTGATATACAGAGGGTTTACCGTTACTTAAGTCAACTAAAGAATACACTTTATTTTCTAAATTTCAAATTTTGAACTTCTTTTGTTTTGTTTCTTTAGTGTAATTCTTTTTTCAAAGTTGTAGATTAGTTAATTTAGTTTTGCATAATTATAACACATGTAAATTATTCAGACATATATTTTGCTTTCAAAATAGTTAACATGTGAATATGTAAAAAATTATTTTCTTAAATTTTATATGGTTGGTGAATTTAAATAATTTTATTTTGTTATAGTCCTAAACATATTTGTCCATGTAACAAATGCTGTATTTTCAAGAAGCACATACTTTATTAAAAAGGCCTTATTACCTGGTCACTTTTTGGAAATATTTGTACTTGAATTAAAAAAAAAAGTTTGAGCTAGGCATAGCAATTTGTGGTTTCAAATTTCTAACTATGGTGGGAAGTGTAAATAGGGTTTGTGATTCGGGAGAGATTGAGGAATTATGAGACCTTATCATAAAATTTCCAGAGTGAAATGATTAGAGATATAGCTATCCCTAGCAAGATATAGAGCACTTGGTTATCATCTTCTAAATCTTGAGTTAAAACAACAGTAACATCAATCTTTTGTCAAACTAAAAGGACAAATATTTCAAAATGTTTATTATTTAAAACTTGTTTGTAAAGTTCTCATGTCTTTTATTTCTTAATTTTCAATTTACTCAATCTATAAGAATCCAAGGATCTTGTGACTATTTTATTTCTACTAAACTTTTAAATAGTATGAACAATACTATGATTTCATATATTAAAATACTTTTATATTTGTGATAATTTCCTTTGTTTAATATAATAACAATATTCCAAATGTGTGTATGTGGTGTGCATGTGTTTTTATGTGAATTTTGTGTGTGTGTGCTTTGTGTTTACTTTGCAATGCTTGGGAGATCACACAATTGCTTCACATATGTTAGGCCAATGTTTTACCACTGAGCTATTCTATCAAGTTATAATACAAATTGTATTATAAATTATGACTTCTAAATTTTCATTCCTAGTATGTTTTTTCAAAATTGTATATAAAATGTGATCCATCTTCTATCCACATTAGCAATTGTTATTGTTATTCTTTCTCTTATTTCTTTGAAAATGAATTATATTACTATTACAATTTCTTTACATTGTAACAGCTTTATACAATGCTTTATTTTCTATTTTATTTTTCCAAACTATCAGGTGGATTAAAAAGAAACTAGATTCAGGACACTTTATTTTTCTCCTTGTCTTCTCTGAAGTCTTTCTGTTTTTTTGAAACAATACCAATGACATACAGCTCCTATGTGGTCCCCCTCTCACTCTCTTCTGCAGTATAGCTCAAGTCGTTATCATTCAGCTTTATTATGCTGTACTGTTATCTAAATCTTATCTCATTCCTTAATTAATTTTAGTTGCATTGAGCAGTCTCTAAAGACATTTTCTATATATAATATCAGGGGTGTGTATTTTCACAAGGTGTGAAATATGAGTGACTATGAAATATTTAGATATCTCTAGAATATTGGTCCACCTGCTCAATAATCTCGTATGTAAATTCAAGGAATACAGGTCAGTCAGAGCAATCTTGTAAAATGTTGTAGCTTGAGCCTTCATACTAGATTGAATAGTATTACCATGTTTAGTAGTGAAGACAACATAGTTCAACTATAAGAACAGACACATAGAATAAGGTAACAGATTTGTCAAAAATAAATTCTTAGTTTTATGGTCCACAGATTTTTGAAAAGGATGTTATGATTTTATGAAATAAAAACAGAATCTTAAATGGTTGTATTGCCTCTCTAGATTTAAAGAACGATCTTAGACTACAACCTCAATCCTTTGTTTTTCTGTTTGTATGTCAGTCATGGGGTTTGAACTCTGGGCTTTTGCGCTATCCATGTGCTCTTCAGCTCAAGGTGAGCACTCTACCGCTTGAGCAACATCAAAACTTCCAGTTTTGTAGTGGTTTATTGGAGATAAGTGTCTCATGGACTTTCTTGCCCGGGCTGGCTTTAAACCACGATCCTCAGATCTCAGCTTCCCGAGTAGTTGGGATTACAGGCGTGAGCCACCGGCACCTGGCCTACCTCAAACCTTATAAAGAATGACTATCAAACTAAATGTGAGATGTAAAAACCTATAAAACCTAAATGTAAAAATTCATGACATTGATCAGTAAAGGTTTCTAAAAATTTGACATGGAAAATATTACTGGCTAAAGAAAAGCAAGAACTGGATTATATCAAGTGATAATCTTTCATAATTCAAGGGACACTATAACAGAAATGAAAACATATCCAACAGAGGGCACGTATTTGTTAATGCTACAATGTTAATGCTACAATGATTCTGAAACTTAAGTATTTTTATATCTTCTAATCTATATAAATTTTTCCTGAATAGGATATTTCTTTAAATAACATATGTAAATCAATAGCCAATAGGAGGAGCATATGAATTAAACTCCTTTTTAGTGTCTAAGAAATAATAAAAAGAAAACTCACTAGTATGACCATAATATAAAAAGAGGAGGCAAAATATAGTAATGCATTTGTGGAGAAATTGATATATTTCTCATTGTGATCGATTTGTATAATACTGCAGTCATTTTAGCAAACAAGTTTTCAAGCCTTCAAAAGGTGAAAAAGAATTGTATAAGATCCACGCATTACACTTCTATGAATGTATTAAACAGAAGTAAAAAACATTTTTGGACAGAGAATGTAGTTAATTGACAGTGAACTTGTAGTATGTGTGAGACCCTGGACATGATCCCCCAAATATAGAGGATGTATGCTGGGCAAATTCCGGTAACTGAATTTTATATCTATTTTATTGTCTGTTCTAAAATTTACAGCATTTCTATTTGAAGAAATGCAAGTTTGTGAAAACTAGGCTTTGAAAACCTATGAAGGTACAATTTACTTCCAAAGCACTAAAATGTATACAATAAAAGGTGATAATATACTGTAAGTGAATTACATGTCAGGAAAAAAAAACTATTGTTAAAACTTCCTCACACAATGCAGAATAGCTAAAAAGATGTTTTTGGTGTTGGCTAAAAACTCTTTCTAAACTACTGCATTTAAAACAAAGATGTGGGGCTGGGAACGAGGCTCAGTGGTACAGCCCTTGCCTTGCATGCTCAAGGCCCTGGGTTCGATTCCTCACCACCACATAAGCAAAACAAAAAAAGCCGGAAGTGGGGCTGTGGCTCAAGTGGTAGAGCGCTACCCTGGAGCTGAAGAGCTCAAGTGCCCAGGCCCAGAGTTCAGGCCCCACGACCAGACCCAAAAAAAAAAACAAAACCAAAAAACAAATATGTGATTTCTGTTTATTTTGAAGGTATTTAGTCCGTTTGAATTTATACAGAGATAACATAATCCAAAAGTATATGTGATAACTGGAATACCTATACCTAGGAATTATGCATCACTTCTAAGTAATTTATTTTTATTTTTATTTTTTTATTGTGAAAATACTGTACAGAGGGGTTACAATTACATGGACAATTTAATGAGTATATTTCTTATCAAGCATTGTAGCCTCCTCCTTTGTTTCCCCTTCCCATTCCTTCCCATCCTCCCCCGCCACGCCACCCAATCCTCCTCCCTGCACCCCCCACCAAAGTTGTAAAGTTCATTTTTTGACATAAGGACTTGTATATCTCATTGTTGCAATGGGTCCACCTGTATCCCTATTTCTTTCCCATGGTTTCCCTTATTTGCAATATTTAGTATATGTCTGAGTCAAGCAGAAAGTTCAGATAAGGTGATGTTAAGGAAATTAACCCTAAGATATGTATTCAAATGTTTTGTTTTCTTTCATGCAATTGTTTCTAAAACATTTATAAGATTATTTCTTTGTTGTTTTGTATGTCCCTCCCCCACAGTATAACCCCTGCTTTCACTGTATTTGATGTCGGTATAATTTGTAGAGGGGAAGGGGAAAAACTTCTAAGTAATTGAGAAACTTTTCTGGAAGAAACTTTTAGGAAATGACAGAAGACATCTATGCATCTGCATTTTATGAAAGTCATATGTTACTTGCTCAATCAAATGGCTTATCTCTACCTTACTAGGAAAAACGTATTATCAAGATAAGAGCCAAAAGCAGTGAAAAGAACAAAATACACAATCATCTTGATTTATTTGTGAAAGTAACAAATGAAATAAAACAATTCCACTCAAGCGACTCCAATATTAGTATATGTGAAGATGTTCCTGAATGCCAATATCCATTAAATTTTTGGAATTTTAATTTCTACTAACATATGAAAACTAGAAGACGAAAACAAACATAGACTTAGAGTGAACCAGCCTTGAAATCATTTTCTTAATTGTTTTGAAATTACAGAAGAATTGAGACTCCTTTGCTTTGGAAACCATTTAAAAATATTTATCAAATGATAATTCAAATACCAAGCAAGAGTAATTTTATATAATCATTATAAATATCACTTTATTACTTTTGTAAAATAGAATAAAAAAAAACCAGTCCCAATATATGACCTACCTATCATTATTATTAACTTGTAATCATTACCTAAATATCTTAAACAATCTAAATAGTCATGTCTTTAACATAGACTTAAATATTTTATACTTTTTTACTTAACATTTTTCAGGGGTATGTATTCATGTTTCTAAGAAATATTCACAGCAGTTAAAAGAGGCTTTTGTGAAATTAATGTGATACAATTGTTGTTGTGGGTGTTGTTTGCAAGGCCTGGGCATTGTCCCTAAGCCTTTTTATTGTCAAAGACAACACTCTATAATTTGAGGAAAAGAGCTAATTCCTGTTTTTAGTGGTTAATTGGAGATAAGAATCTAACAAGTACTGTTCGGTCTGGGCTAATTTCGAAAACAATTCTAAGATTTCAGCACACAGAATAACTCGTATTATAAGGGTGAGTTACCGGCACTTGGTTTCATGAAGTTATTTATTAATTATAATTATGTTTTAAGATGTTTGTTTCACTATGATGTATATCATTCTGCAAATAAATTTAGATATATGTATATATTTCTGATGACAAATAATCTCTAAAAATGAACTATTCTACACATAACATATATATATATATGACAGACTCCCTCTAAAATATTTATGTTAGTATTTTTACCTTTTTCATTTCAAAGATATACAGTCTATTTTTCTAAAAGTTTCCTAGAATAAAATAACTAATATTTCAATATAAAGTAGTTTATTACTTTCAAGGGAATTTTAGGTATACACATGATATTGTAGTTACATTTACAGTATATTACTTGAAAAGGTTCTGCCCAAACTCTTAAATATTTGTTTGTAGTTAAGGAGAGAGAGGAAGTTAATTAATACTGATTAGGAATTTGCAATGCTTCAAAAAATCTATTCCATAATTTGTTATAAGCACACAGTCAAGTTACCTGATATGGTTTAGTTTTTTTGTTTATTTATTCAAAATTTCAATATGGATCCATGCACAGTGGTAACATTAAAATTATTAATCAATAGACAAATAATAGTAAAATCATAGACACATATCCGACGTTCAATAATTAGCACTTATGATGCTAATAATAATTTGGATGGAGTGTAGCCTAACAATGACGATGTTGTGATTGAAAAGAAAAAAAATCTTTAATTATCTTTGAAGCTAAATTTCCCACATTGAGTGCATAGTTATAAACAGCGTTGGATGACATACAATAACAAGAGGAAGGCAGGGAAGGTGGCTCAGTGGCAGAGTGTTGGCCTTGCCTACATGAGGCTCTGGGTTTGATTCCTCAGCACCACATAAGCAGAAAAGGCGGGAAGTGGCACTGTGGCTCAAGTGGTAGTGTACATTGAGCTGAAGAGCTGAGGGACAGTGCCAGGCCCAGAGTCCAGGCCCCATGATGAACCAAAAAAAAAAAAAAACCAGAATAAAAAGAGGAGAGTTTCAATATCAAGAAATACAATCACATAAACAGGTAGAGACAGTAAAAACCCTAATCTTATGCCAGCAGTCTTTCTAATGTATACTCACTGTTCTTGGTGATATTATTTTCTTATAAATAAAATCTATTATTTCCATATTTTGATGGACTAAGATGTAGGTTTCAACTTAATGTGATTAGTTCAAATAACTTTCTCATATAGACACTACTCAATAACCAATGTTTCCAATGATATATTAAGAGTATGTTCTTCTCTACAGCTGTAAATACATGACACAATATACATAATACCACTTACTTATCTGCAGTTACCATAAAAGGACACAAGCTGCAGAGCCAGGAGTTAAAATTTATTTTTATTTCTTCATGAAACTATTTCTGACTTTATACCAACAAACTGAATTTGACTCTTTCCTTATTTGTAAGCTAAGGTAGAAAATGTAAGGACTGTTTACTTTCTTTTTCCTTGCTCTAGAAGTCAATATTTATATTCTTCAATATTTCTAGTAGATTACATCCATTTACAGATGAGAAATATAAGACCAACAGTCAATGTTGTGAGTAAATAATGGTACTAGAATTTTTGTCTGAGTTCTTCACTCTGTGTGCTTACAAGGAGAGCCATTTGGTGATGGAGAGGACCAATATGAAAAGACTATGGGGAAAAATGCATACTTTGTAAACAGTTGTTTTAGGACTGAGTGACTGGTGATGAGTATTTGCAATAGGCTGGTGTCAGGGGTATAAAAAGGAGTACATAGATATTACATTAGTTACAGAAACTGAGAAAATCTTGATCGTTCATCTAATGGATGGAGGTAGGGTAAGAGGAACTCTAAAGTGTTTCCACATGTCTGTCTCCTAACTATGTTAGTTACATTCTTGATGATAAGGACTACAGGTGGAAAAGATGGATTTAGAGGAAAAAACTCTCTGATTGTTCTAAGGTTTATGTAAACAGATGCAAAGATAGGTCTGTTTGAACATCATCAAAATATCCACGAACATGAATATGAAAAATAATAATAAAATCAGGGACATTATTAAAGGGAAGAGGAAAAGGAAAGTTCTGCTGAAAGTGTGAACAATGTGAGTATCAGTGTGGATAAGATTGGAGGAAAGAGATAAATAAGGAAACAAAAAAGTAATAAACACAGATTTACAGAAGAAAAGGAAGGAAAGAATTTTCAGGAAGATATTGAAGAAAATCTACTATTTGGATTTGAAAAGTAAAAGGACATAGACAAGTTCAATAAGAACAGTGTTTTGGTGAAAGTCATATTAATAAAATGTTGAGATATGAATGTGAAGACATAAAATTCTGGATCCATAAATTCAACAGGTCCTGTTGATTCTAAATGTTGGGAACAAATGCTTTTATCCTGACCTTAGAAATATTATACAGATATAACTCATGAACTTTTTTTAGAGGTATTCTCTGAACATTTTTGAAAACTTTATTTAGCCAGGAGATTATAGATTGAACTAAAACACAGACAAGTCTACTTTGTCCTATAGTTCCAATTATTGACCCATCTATCCATATCAGTTTGAGATGTTATTGAAATATATTTAGATATGTTTGGATATCTTATCAGCCTACTCATTATAAATGTAGGACAAGTAACACCAAGTATTAGATTGCACATACAGCTTTACTGATGTGACTGAAGACTCCTCGAATTGATTCTTCTTTAAAATAGAAAATTCCTCAATCGCCATTGACAGATCATAACTGGTCT